>NC_142931.1:88771723-88844223 GCF_046866305.1 Octopus bimaculoides | reverse complement strand
CCCGAAAATCTCTGTTCTTGAGATTTTTGGGCCGTGCTTGAATTTCAGGAAATTTCTATTTTTGGTAACCGCATAATAGCGCTATTAGCGATAATATTTACACCACGGTTGGAAGTTGATTGCTGATGAGAGTGGGAGATAACTCTTTACCTTCTACCCTCACAGTCGACAGAAGGCATAGCTGAAAGAGAACGACATAGTCGGAAGCCGATGACCACCAGAAGAGGGAGATAACCCCTATTGTTTATATCCAGTTCGTTCCCCCTCTATACTTTAAAGAGGCCCTAAGCCAAGAAATCTTAGGGTCTGATGATACGCCTACGCCATAAAGATACTCTTTATGGCGAGAAGCTCAGGGTAACCCTATAAACAGGCCCTCACCAGTAATGTATACATACATGCATACGTGCATACATACATACATGCATACATACATACATAATACATACATACATACATACATACATACATACATACATACATATAGTAAACATGAAAGTAATAAATTAAAATACTTTATTACCAGTGGTTAGCATGCATAATAAAAGTTATAAGACAACGCTTTTAAATATATGAGTGTCCATTTAACATGTAAGGAGTTTCGTCAAGGGTCTCCTCTCTATGTATACATGTATAAATCTTTATACACTGTTATACATGCATATATATGTATATATATATATATATATATATATATATATATATATATATATATATATATATATATATATATATATATATATACATATATATATATATATACATATATATATATACATACATATATATACATACATACATACATACATACATACATATATATATATATATATATATATATATATATATATATATATATATATATACATACACGTATATATATATAGATATATATATATATATATATATATATATATATATATATATATATATATATACATATATATATATATATACATATATATATATATACATACATATATATATATATACATACATACATACATACATATATATATATATATATATATATATATATATATATATATATATATATATATATATATATATATATATATATATATATATATATATATATATATTCGTATACATACACATGTATGTTAACATTTAACAGAAGTAAGAGAATGACTCAAGGTATGAGAATTCCGTGTGTTGGCACTTATCAAACTATTCATAGATCAAAGGACTGTGAGGTTATATAGCTGTTGATAAGTAACACCAGCTATATAAACTCACAGCTATATCAACAGCTGCATAAACTCATAGGCCTTCGACTGTGACTAGTTTGATTAGTGCCAACGCACGAAACCCCCGTTACCTGCATCAGAACCTCACTAAAGCCGTTTACTTTTTAAAATTACCTTTTTCAATTGATTAAGAAAAAAAATTGTAGATATTGTTATTTTTGATGAATATAAAGATTTACGCTAAAATAAGTTTGTTTCTTCATTATTGATAATAAAAACAAACAAACAGCCTGTATTAGTAGATACAACGAGCCCGCTCTTCTATTTAGCGTCGCAGTATCTTCAGTAGCTAAACCAACAGCCGTAAATCTACCATCATTTGTTGTCTAAAGAAATCAGGGGAGACAATATTAGGCCCTCTAGACCTTATGGTAATAATATAACTATAGTAATAATAGTGAAACTACAATAGTGAACAAGTAAATAATAAGATTGGGATTATAGTTGTAATAGCTAAATTTTGATAGTGAACAAGTAAATAATTACCCAGATTCATAATAACCCAGAATGATTAACAAGTGGCGTTGTGAAACCGTCGAGCTGTCAGCGACTAAAGCAGCAACCCCACTAAACTTACTTGGTTAGGAAGGTGGATTTTCGACACCCTGCTGGATTAAAAACAAAGACCGGCAAAGGGCAGAGGAACTGAGAAGAGTCAATGGCTATTCTGAAGACGGGTAGACGAACTCTTGAGCCTTGGTTGGCAGTCTGTCTAAGAGAAGGAAATCTTTGATTTAAAACTGGAGTAGATCGGACTCCTTAGTCACAATGGTGACAACCTGTCAGTGTCCAACGACTCCATGCCTGGGATGAAGATGAATGAATCGCGAATCGGGACTTAATTCCGGAGCAATATTTGGATGAAAATACGGGGCCAACAGACGCTCACCTGTCTCCTAGTGAGAATCATGGTCATGGACCTCAACGCACAGAAATGCAAAGGGAACAGGCCCAACTCATGGGCCATCTTACTAGAGATGATGTCTCGATAAAAATACCGGTTGGTGGCTAACCTTAAAACACAAACCAAATTGTTGAGTGAAAATGTCTAATATAAATGTATAAAATAACGGTATTAATGAGGCTGCAACCAAAGGTGAAAGCCTTTCTCCCGGCAGGTGCCCTATGGTTAAAGCGCAGGTCCGGTCGTCCTCCATAAACTAATTATACACAGAGCTTAGAGGCAAAGAAGAAGGTGGGATAGGAGGTAAAACGAACAGTAATCGAATGCTTGATCAGGAGTGAACCCAGTAGAAAGGAATTCCGACAACGAATGAAAACAAAATGGAATGAAATAGGACTCTTCGAAATAAGTGAGCAACGGTTAGCCGACCAGGCAAGAGCAATAAGAACATAAGGGTGGTTAACAGACATAGAGATTGAAGAGATAAAAAGGGAAAGTAGAAAATAGAAATAATACTTCACCAACAGATACATTGCCCAGTGAAAACAGAGAAATGAATGGCGGCAGTGAAGACGTAGAGCAAAGTGTAAATGTAACTGCATTCTCAGCAAATGAAGCAGAAGTAATAGGAAGAGCTATATCACAAGAATACGATGATGACCAACAAGACACAGTGAGGACGCTGTGTCGATATATAAGAGAAGACCAGGATCAAGCAACCCACAACCTGAGGTACATTGACCGACACAAGCTCAAGGTTAAAACTGAAAAGATAGATTCGGTCCTGGGGCAATTCCAGACGAGAAATATAACAAACTAGCAAGATTATTTGGGCTGCTGCTATGGTTGCTGCAGATAGAGTTGGATACTAAAGAAGAGAACGACCAGAACGTAAAGAACCATACTGGCATAGACGAATTTGTGAGAAACAAACAAAGTCAAAAAGACATTTAGGACAAGTTGATAGATTGAGTAGAGGGGATTGCAGAACAAAAGCATAAGAATAATGCTGGAAAGAACATAGAATAAGAGATGAAGAGTATGATGTGATTCTGAAGAATTGAAACAAAGAGTAGTAGCAGATTTTCTCCAGTAATATTAAGATGGAGTTTGCTGCGATGGTGATGAGACGAGGAAAGCTTTTCAAAACAGGTGTATGGTTGCCAAGTGGTGAAATGATGAAGGCAATTCATCCTGAATATTTGAGGCAGATGAAATCAAACACAATGATATGAAGTTAAAAAACAAAAAGAGAGTACCTACAGCGAGTGAGAAAAATATTGGCTTCAAAGCTAAATGCCAGGTATATAATTTCGGCAATAAAGTTGCGCGCAGTCTTGAAGCAGACAGAGGAGAAACTAAAGGAGATGGACTGGAAGTCAAGAAAGCTTCTAACGATGCATGGTTTCCATCGTCCACGTGCGGACACTGATCACCTATACATGAAGAGAGCAAATGGAGGAAGGGGACTGATAAGTTTGGAAGACTGCGTGCGTATCGAACACGAGACCTTAATGAGATACCTACCCAAAGTAAGGAAACCTTGCTAGTGACAGTTAGGAACGAAGGCGTATTGAGAGCAGAGAAAAATAAGAAAAACAAAGGAAGAAGTGCAAAAGGGACATGAAGAATTACACAAGAAGGGATTACACAATCAATTCCTTGCAGCCACAACAGTAGTTGCTGGAAAAATAGGTGGGATTAGCTGATGAAAGGAACACTAAAAAAAGCGACTGAGAGCACTATACTGGCAATGCAAGACTAGGCTTTGGCCACGAACTGGAGGGTCAACCTTAGGAATGAGTAAGTGTCTCCGTTATGCTACACCTCCAATAGAGTGGATGAAACCATTGCCCATATCATGATCGAATGCCCTAGACATTCCCAAAACCACTACAAGTTGTGGCAACACGATCAGGTAGCGAAAGTGCTACATTGGAAACTGTGCAAAAAGTGGGTGTTAGAGAGAGGCAAGACGTGGTATGAGCACAAACAGCAGACAGTGGCGGAGTCGTAGATTAGCAAAATCCTCTGGGATTTCCCAATCCAAACAGATCAGATGCTAGAGCATAACAGACCGGACTTAGTGGTGGTGGACAAAATGCACCACATATGCTATATAGTTAATATTGCATGCCCCTTTGACCCACGAATAGTCAAGAAGGAAGGCGAAATGATAGATAAACACAACCCTCTTAAGTACGAAATAACCCGACTACGGAAAATGAAGAAGGTGAAGATAGTGCCAATTATTGTTGGGGACAGTATCAGAAGGCATGAAGAGGAATATAAAGGAAAACGGAATAGAGTGCCAAGTAGAACTGTTACAAATGTTTTGCTTCCTTGGCACGGTAAGACTAATCAGGAAAGTACTAGATGGTTGAAAAGAACAGATAATATGGTACTGTAGGCTGCAGGCAGCAAGCCCGCTACGCATGCAAAATTCCAGGAGTTCCAACAAAACCTGTGATAATAATAATAATAATAATAATAATAATAATAATAATAATAATAATAATAATAATAATAATGGTTTTAAATGTTGGTACAAGGCCAGCAATTTTAGGGTAGAGCTAAGTCGATTACCTCGACTGCAGTGCTCATCTGGTACTTATTTTATCGATTCCGAAAGGATGAAAGGCAAAGTCAATCCCAGCGGAATTTGAATTCAGAACGTAAAGACGGGAGTGCTAATGATTCTGCCAGCGTGTAACAACAACAACAACAACAACACTGGGATAAGCTAAACAGAAAAGAAATAGACGAAATAACAACCCAACAATAGTGAGAAGCTCGGGACCCAAAATAGAGACTGACTGATTTTTTGATTGCAGTACAAGATCAAAGTCTCCTCAACAGAAACCAACAAAAACACATAGTGAAGAAAAAAAGTAACTGCAGAATATGTGGCTATGGGGAAAAAACAATAAATCATAATGTCTCTGGCTGCCCAATCCTGACTAAGAAAGAATATATCCACGCACAAGACAGTGTTGAAACCTGTATACACTGGAAGCTGTGCCAGTACTATGGAATAACAACACAAAAATAATATAAGCATGTTCCAGAACAGAAAGCAACCATAATCTAGGACATGCCAATACACACATATAGAGAAATCAAGTTTAATAGGCCAGATATTGTCGTCAAGTATCACTAAGAAAAAGTGCTTTCTAGTTGACATATCAGTCTCGACAGATGACAATGTATCTCTAAAAGAAACAAAGAAAATCTTGGAATACAAACATCTGGAAATAGAGATAATACAGATATGGAGCTTGAAAATAGAAATAATCCCCATAATAATAGGTACTTTAGGTTTGGTTAAAAGGCATACAGACAAATACATAACTAAAACATCAGGACGTAAGAATATGTATATATATATATATATATATATATATATATATATATATATATATATATATATATATATATACTATTGAACCACAAAAGCTCAAAGACAATATAATGTATGGGTTTATTTATTTTTTTATATATTATTGTTTTATATATTATTTTCTTCATTGTGTACTTCTTTGTAAAAAAACATTTTCATTCTCCTTCTTGATAATTTGCTTCTTCGCAATGAAAACCGGTTAGAAAAAAGTCTTTATTAAAATATGCTTCCAGTTCAGCATTCTGGCTTTTTTTCATTTTCCTATATATATATATATATATATATATATATATACACACAACATACAGAAAATAGCAATCTAGGCACTGCTCATATTCTACGTAAAGCACTTTCAATACAGTAAAACTAATAACACCAAACCAAACCACAACACATCCACAAGGCACACTCAGCTGAGCTCGGTAGTGCATTGAAAGCACGTGATGAAAATAAAACCACCGAATGATAATAATAATAATAGCTTCAAATTTTGACACAGGCCAGCAAATTTTAGAAGAGGAAGTAAATTGATTACATTGACCCCCAGTGCTCAACTGGTACTTATTGTATCGATCTCGAGCGGATTAAGGACAAGGTCAACCTCGGCGGAATTTGAACTCAGAACGTAAAGCCGGAAGAAACGCAGCTATGCTTTTTATTTGGAGCGGTAACGATTCATGAGTAACTGAAGAAACGCGCACGTGATGGTGTGCTTGCGTGTGTGTGTGTGTGTATAAGTACGTTCGCGATTGAGTGTGCGTCTGTGTGTGTATATGTATACATACATACATACATACATACATACATACATACATACATACATACATATAGAGAACTGATGTATAAACAATGAAAAATATATCAACGGTAGTTAAGAGCCCAGTTAATAACAGATCGTTAAACTCCAATATATTAAAATGTTGCAGTAAATCCATATCGGACCGACTTAAGTGTATCTCCATAATCGGCTAAAACAATCTGTAAGAGAAATTAAGTTAACTGAATTTAAATTTATTCAATCTAAATTATGTATTACAATTATGTAATTACATATTTAATGATGGTTATCTTGATGAAACAACTGTTGAGCTCAATTAAAGTATGATTTTATGCTCTCTCTCTCTCTCTCTCTCTTTCTCTTTAATTCTTCCTAAATACACACAAACCACACACACACACACACACACACACACACACACACACACACACACACACACACACACACACACACACATGTATATATATATAAATATTCTATTTTTGAAAACCAGTGGATGTATTCCACTGAATTTAGGTATATAATCCTTCGTACAGACGGTCAGTAGCGACGCCTGCTCGGTTCGGCTGCTCTACATTGATAAGAGGCAATACCTCGAAACTAGTCTGTAGATGCCAGACCAGCAAGGGGAAGCGGCTGACCTCCCCTGTTCGAAGGTTATAATGGACATAGATTCGTGTGTCACATAGCGAGCTAAAGGCGATGGCCCCTTGGAGCTAATCAACGGCAGCATTCGTCCTATTTTTCAGACTGCCATATGTATATACGTATGTATATATATATATATACATGTTTGTATGCATTTCTGTATCTGTGTGTGTTTGTATGTGTAAGTGTGTGCAGGTGTATGTATGTGTGTGTGTGTGTGTGTGTGTGTGTGTGTATAAGATCGGTTGTGTGGAATGGTCAGAAAATTTCATCATTTATTCTTCAGGATTGCTATTAATCATTACATCGAGTCCAGCTGGGACTCGGTAGCTGCAGATGGCCTTTTGAGGTCTTATGCTTATTAGAATACGAGTCATGAACTGGATGGGGACATGGAATTTTTTCACTTAGGGTTAAAGAGCCATTATAAAGCAACTCTTCCAAGTGTTATCCACGGTACTGGACACCTTAACTGATGATAGGCCTCAGCTTAGAAAAATCATAAAACCCTGATAAACATTAGCACAACTCACGGCAAGGTGCAGAAGGAATTGTATTATCATCAGGAGGCAGGTCTGATTGGTCCCAAAACCAAGCATATCATCACATTTTCTATGAACGATATTAATAAAGAGTGAAGAACAACATTACCTTCGACTAAATCTCCATTTATATCTCCAACAGAGTAACCAAGCTCTTTTGCTGCACCGAGGAAATGATTGATGATTGGTGTGCTTCCTGCTTTCGTTATGATTAGTGGTCCATCGGTATTATGGTAAACTAGAAATAAGTGACATAAAATGTTATCATCGGACATGTATTTAAGCATATATATTTAAATTTCTTATTACTTTGCAACCTGATACTTAACAACCTGAATTAATTTAATTTGAAACGTGGTATAATGATAATTACAATCATTGTTTAGTCTCGGATCGATACTGAGAAAAGTTTGCAATCGAAGGTGTTCAATCTACGACCATTATGTCATTTTGTATATTAAGGTCTACATTGTCAAGTGTGTCCTACTATTTATGAAGCAGAAGGGGAAACCGGGGCAAGATGGACCACTGGGATAAAACGGACAAGCCCCATTTCAGACATCTAAATGGGACTTAACCGCCGTGAACGCTTTCTAATTCAAAGTTACTTCCCTTCGATCTTACATCCCGAAAGGTTTCATTTTGGCGGCAGTTTTCACGACAAAGGAAGGAAAATACTAAAATTTAAGTATTCAATGTAAGTATTGCTTTCAAATATATCATGTTAATGAAATAAATGCCAACACCTTAGGTAAGTATGGCCTATCAAATTTTGAAACATTTCAAATGTCAATGTTTAAGCCACAGCAGCCTTGATTTTTCCTTAGGTTTGAATGCTGAGCAGACATTTTTTTGTTGTAACCTGAATGGGGTAAAACGGACCAAAGGGTGTTGGGGCAAAACGGTCCACTGTCCCGTTTTGCTCCATATGCGTGTATGTTATTTGCATGTGTGTGTGTATGTGTGTGTGTGTGTGTGTGTGTGTGTGTGTGTGTGTGCGTGCGTGCGTGGGTGCTTGTGTGTTTGTGTATGTATCTACATGCGTGTGCATGTGTGTGTGCATGTGTATGTGCACGTGCGCGTTGTGTATGTGTGCGTGTGCATGTATGTGTATGTGGGTGTATTTGTTTGGGTGTATTTGTATGCAAATGCGAGTGTGTGCGTGTGTGTGTAGGGGTGTGAGCGCCGGTGTCTGTGTGGGTGTGAGTGTGCATGAGTTTTATCTTACTTTCTTAATCCCATTTTGTTTATTATTTTCAGATGGTCAGATATTACATTCGTAAAACTGGAAGAGGCTCTTGGACTCCAGATAACCTACAGGCAGCCATGCAATCTGACCAACAAGAAAGTTCTCTTCACCAGGCAGCAAAGCAGCATGAAGTCCCCAAGACAACCTTGAAGAGACACCTGGAAGACAAAGTGTCTTCTCCTGGCCAGGTTTCTTTATGGCATTTTCAGCCAACACTAAAAAATTTTGAGGAGGAACTGCTAGAGCACTGTGTCTACCTGCAATGGATTTTTTATGGTCTCACTTCAAGAGGTTTGCGTTCCTTGGCTTTTGAGGTTACTGAGGCCAGCAAGATCCCCCATAAAGTCAATAAAGAAAAAAGAGAAACTGGAGCGGACTGGCTCGTTTGTTTTTTAAAAGCGCCATCCAACACTCAACCTGCGCATTGCTCAGTCAACGAGTGTTGATCGTACTGCAGCATTTAACAGGGTCCAAGTTGGCAGATTTTTTGATGTTCTAAAAGAAATTTACCAGCAGCACCATTTCACAGATGATCGGATTTTCAACATGGATGAAACAGGTCTGTCCTTAGTGCAGAGAGTTCCAAAAGTCATCTCACTGAAGAGAGCGAAGCAGGTTGGACGAATTGTTAGTGCTGAGAAAGGACGAACTGTGTGTCCAATGGGCGTCACCGAGCATTTCATACCGCCTGCATTTATCTTCAAGAGGAAGCGCATAGCTGACCCGTTGCTTCATGGAGCACCAGAATGTTCAGTTGCTTATGGAAGCGAAAATGGATGGATGGATCGAGAAACATTTTTCTAAGTGGCTACGCCATCTCGTTCAACATGCAAATCCATCTGTTGAGAGAAAAGTGCTCTTCCTTTTGGACAATCACATCAGCCACATTAAGTTGGATGCAATTGAGCTAGCTCGCAAACATGGCGTAATCATGGTATCAATTCCGCCTCATACCAGCCACAAGCTACAGCCCGTAGTCAGGGCCTTTTTTGCGCTCCTCAAAACCTTTTATCACCAGAAAATTAACAAGTGGATCATCGATCATCCAGGTCAGCGGGTAGATGGTTTCAAAGTTACTACCTTTTTGGGCTGGCCTTCATACGAGCTGCAACGGCTCAGAATACTTGCAGTGAATTTCGTTGCGCTGGGATCTGGCCATAAAATCCGCCGGATGTGTTTGGTGATGTCAATTACATTTCGACAGAAGTCACTGAAGTTGCTGATCCTAAAGAAAGTCCAGCACCATCATAGGAACAGCCACAAGTAGATCCTGCACCCTCACAGTCTTATGATCCATCTGTCAAAGGTGCAGATGGATGAAAAAGTCAAGAAGGTACATAGATAGGCCTACACAATTCACCATAACAAAGAATCTCTGTTGTTTCCTTGTCGCCTGTTCCAGGAACTCAGGCTACAGTATGAAAAAGAAGAGCTCAAACTTCAGAGTGCCTCACCAGTTCACTCTTTAATGATTCTCTGTCAGCTAAAGCCATGAAAAAACCAACAACTAAACCAACAGCAAGGGGAAATGCTCGCAAACCCAAGACCCTAGGAAGTGTGCTGAAGATACCAGCCTGCACATCAAAAACAACAGACAAGGCATTTTCTGTGACGAACTTTATCGAGAACCCCCAACAGAAAATTGGATTGAATGCCAGCTGTGCAAAGAATGGGCACACCAAAAGTGTGCTGGGGTTGGGATTGATGACGTTACATTCATTTATGAACTTTGTGTCCCCTAATCAGCTACCTTGCTGACCAGTCACATTGAGCATTATTTCTGTGTCTTCAGCAAAAAAAAAAAAAAAAGAATCCATGATACTTCAGGGTGGGGTGGGTATGCAAACTGAGAGCAGGAAACAGCATTTCTCATGATCATAGTTTACCTTCATTTCTGTCATTTTCAGTTCTTTTATGAATAAAAGATGTATTCCAGAATAATACACACGAGTATGTATTTGAATATGGCAAAATGTAATAAAAATTCTTATGGGGCAAAATGGTCCAACCTGAACTCTTTTGTCCCAGTACTGGGGCAAAACGGACCATGTCTGATAAAAATTTCTTTTACACGTATCTATGCAAGATTTTTTTCCAATTAATCATACTACACAGAATCATGTAAATGGCTATTCTCTATGCACATAGCAACTTACATTAAGATGTGTGCATTTTCGACGGAAATATTGAACTTTTCCCATAGGGGTCCGTTTTGCCCCGTCTTCCCCTAAACCGTTAGCTGAAGTGGATTCGGCAGCTGTTTGTTGTATGTAAAGCTGCAATATATAATATATGTAAAAATATTAATAAATATCGATAGCAGAAATTACTTGTTCTTTCGTGGTATACTTTTAAAATACTTGTTTGCATGCCTTTTGATTTATCGTATTTGATGATATAAAAGGTATATTAAAAACATCCCAATTTCAGCAGTGTATCCTGAAGAAGAATATTTTAGTACATTAAGCAATCAAGGCGGCGAACTGGCAGAATCGTTAGCGCGCAGGGGAAAATGTTTAGCGGCATTTCGGCCATCGCTATGTTTTGAGTTCAAATTCCGCCGAGGTCAACTTTGCTTTTCATCCTTTCGGGGTCGGTAAAATAAGTACCAGTTGAGCACTGGGATCGACGAAATCGATTCCCTCCCTCCCCTGAAACTACTGGTCTCGTGCCAAAATTTGAAACAAATATTTAAAGTAATCTAGTAGTATGTTGCAGAAGTAACTAGCTATAGCAGAAAACATTACTGAATATAAAAAGTAAGTTAGCTGTAGAGTTGAACACAAAACAAGAAATCCTGTTAGTGAAAATATCCTATGTCATTATAGTAAAAGTAATACAAATAATGTTCAAGTAATAACAATAATGCGTAAGTAAATATTATTATTATGGAGTCAGTCTAAGTAAAAGAGATCACCTAAATTAAAATTAACAAATAGTAGTGAATGACAAGGACAAAGTTATCTTATCGAGGCCCAGCTTCGCATAGAAGACCCAGATAGAGTTTTGGGAGATAATTTTTGGAAAAAATATTCGATAAGTATGGATACTATTACAAAACGTATATATGAATGAGAACCAAAAGCAAATAATCGATATCAATAAAGCCTTCATCTCCTTGTCTAGGCTTTAGTGTAGTAACTAATAAATCCAACAGTACACATTAGTTTGTATCTGCATTCAGAAATAAGCTTTTAAGATCCTAGTTGCACAGCATATATCTTTATAATGTTTAACCCTAGATCAATCCTGATCAAGTAGATCAATGATCAAAGGCATTCCAGTTATGAACCATTGGCCTTTTTAATATATACAACTACATTGCCCAATTTCTGGTGCTTAGACCCAGACTAGTCCTTAGCGAGTAGACCTATGATCAAAGACGTTCTAGTCATGAATAACTTATCCCTTTTTGGGGGCAGTAAGAATCAAGGGTTATATTATTGAATGTATTTCTGCCTTTTAAGTCGGCTGAGTGTAATTTAGGGGATATTTAGCTGCCAATTTTGGCAGGTCAAGTGACTATGTAACTACTTCCCAGTTGACTAGCTCATACCGCGTGGGTAATGGTTGTTGTTAAGAAAGCTTCACAATCACCAACTCCATTTCCCTAGTTTCTGAGCTCTTCCTAGATCCAGCAGATATTGAGGCTGCTGAAACATAGCTACATATCTTATGACTTGGTTAAAAAAAGTTTTTGACTATGTTCCAATACACTCGCATATTTGATAATCCGGCACTTTCCAGATCCTAAGCATGCTGAAATAGCGGGACTGTGTTGTCATAAGGAGTTAACTTTCGAAAAATTTAATTAATTGCTTTATTACTGGTTCGAATGTAATATTTTAAAATGATGATTGAATAAAATTTATTTCAGAATTATATACATAAATATTCTGAAAAGATGCCTTACCCGAATTTTCTAGCTCTTCGATTTTATTACCTTCTGATTTCATAAAATAAGGCAAAACTTCATCGTAGCTCCAGCCTTCACAGCCTCTGGCTGCCCATTCATCATAGTTGTAGTGGTTTCCACGTTCATAGATCATAAAATTTATACTACTGGAACCTCCTAAAGTTTTTCCACTGGCCCAGTAACTTCGCTAAAATGCACAACAAAAGATTAGTGGGTGAGTAAAAAAAATAATTTCTGAATATTTCCTGACAATTTCAATGCAAACATCTACTACGCATTTGGTAATTTTAAGCCATCTCAAATGATAATTAATTTGAAATTATGGTTTTACTATTCCTTGAATCTTTGAGGTTGACCTTTAATTTATAAAAGTACCGGTCGCGCTCTGACAGGTTTATGGTCGACCCTGTAGCAGTGGAGACCTCTGGCGTTCTCGGTCACCGTGTCACCGTGCCATATCCCTGCTCACTGCTATCGGAGCGGAGATTGCTATCCGTAAGTGCGAGCCCCGTGAGTCAGAGTGCCTGTTACAGCACATCTCTCTCGCCATCCTCCGGAGCAACACCTTTTCCATTTTGTCTACTGGGACCATGAGGTAGTTTGAATAATAAGAAATCGATTGAATGTAAGAATTTCGTAGCTTACTACCCATAGTTAGTTGTTATATAATTAACTAGGCATATATCATTTATAAAATGATATTTTTTAAAAAAGAAAAATAATTTAGACATAAATAATTTTGGAAGTAGAGTAAAAATCATATGAAAGATTTATGAAAATTATAAAAAAGCCACGACTAGTGTTACCTTTTCATTAAGTGCCTGACAACTTTGTTTTTGTGGCTCTGTAAAATATTGCCAATCATAGGATGATCTAAACAACTTCGCCACTCCAGCTGGAATGCTCACAAACATACTTCCAGTTTCAACATTACCGGCTTCTAAAAGTAAAACAGTATTGTTTTCATTTTCAGAAAGTCGTGAAGCGAGCACACATCCAGCTGAGCCACCGCCAACTGAGAAAAAAGAAAAAAACAAAAACAACATTTAGATAGGAACGGAAGGAGAAAAAATAAATACATAAATATTTTAATTAATTTCATCAGTATAAGTATGTGGGTGTATATATATATATATATATATATATATATATATATATATATATATATATATATATATATATATATATATATATATATATATATATATATATATATATATATATATATATATATATATGTATGTATGTATGTATATGTATGTATGTATATGTATAGAAAAATGGTGAAATGTTTATGGTGATTTCTTCGATTCTTTCGTAGAAATTTTGAAATTATTCTCTTAAGAAATTTGAAGCAAACATTCTCATATTGTGTTTATCAAAGACGTTATATAAAACAATCCTAGAAAATGCTAGCCGGGATGAATAATGATGTTTTTACTATTTTGGTTATTCTAAAGAGAGAACAGAATAATAAAATAAGAATAATAAAGAAGACTTTCTTATGCTATGTAAATGTTTCCTAGCGTCTTAATGCGGCTCCCCGGTAAATAATAAAATTATTGATTAACAATCCACTTTTCTCTTATTCCATTACCTGATTGAATCTTAAAAAAAAAAACAAAACAAAAAAAAAAAAACAGAAAAGAATGCTCGGATCCCATACTATTGACAAGACTGCCAACACCCATTTCCTAAATATTCATTCCCATTGTGAAAAGAGAACGATCACAATATTACCTGGCAAAATTTCTCAGAGATACCTTCAATCTTGAATATCATAACTTACTGCATTCTATCAAAATCATATCAGAAATTTATAATCTCTTAATCTCTTTCATTGCAACTTATAGAAAAATTCAAGAAATATTCAATGCTTTTCTTTATCAAATTTCAAGTTTTCATGATAACGTTAAAGAAATAGTAGTTAATTCGTGACAGAACAGATCATAACTCAATTTCCGGAATTCCGCTTTAAAATTACGAAAATACTCCACAAGCTATATAAATGTTTCGAAGAAGTGAATATGCGCATACATACATACATACATACATACATACATACATACATACATACATACGTGCTTGCATGTATGTATGTATGTATGTATGTATGTATGTATGTAAACGAAGCTAAATTGTAAAAAACACTTGTTAAAATCTACATTATATTGCGTTAGCTTTCTGTTAATCTGAATCTGAAGAAAAATTTTTCAACTTATATCTGAATTGCAAACTCTTTCAATTCTTCTGTGGTTGCGATTAAAATATATCACCCCATCTCCATGAAGCAAAATTTAGAATATCTTGATTAGACATCTAGGGAGTCTACTAACCCCTCCTCCAATAGTGGGTGAGCACCATCTGATCACTAACATGACAAATCCATATCTAACAATTGTTAGACTATGTACAACGTTTTTTCTCAAATATTATTTTACTTAACTCAGTAAAACGTAGCCTCTTCTTTTCTGGTGGTTTGTCTCTCGATTTAAGACAGATTTCGATGTTTAAAACACGGAAATCATTTCTCTTAAGAGCTCTAGAGAATTGGAAAAAACGCTTCAGCACATGTCATATCCACTGTAACTGTATCAGTTCATCAGAAATGGATTCAAAGAACGAGCTTCTACAAGGTCACTGGGCTTGCAAGAAGTAGCAGCCAAATTCCTTAAAATCACATACAAGCGAATCCAGAATGTAGTGCAAGATATATAAAGAGGCAAGGTGGTTATAAATGGAACGTCTTTGATCATAGGTCTGCTCGATAAAGGGTAATTTGGACCTAAATAACAACAAAAGTAACAGCAGCAACAACAACAACCTAACCTGAATTGAATTGATTATTTGTCTAGGTAGCTACATGCCAGGAAACATTTACATCAAAATGATCAGCAGGAATACTGTCGCAGTCAATCTATAAGAAGCTTTGTACAGTTTGTCAGTCGTTGCAGGTGAATCCCTTGTCTCATAGACCTATGTAACCATCCATCTATCCAACCATCTGCACGCACATATACATGCACAAAATATATAATATATATACACTTAGCTCTTCTCAACCATTTTTTCCCCCTCAGGACCTTCTTAAAAGTTCTACTTAGATTCTAAGGCCTTTGTCAAACAAAGGGGACATCAGCAGAAATAGAAAATAATTTAGTGAACACAAATAAATTAGAATTTTGACATAAGACATAACTGAATAAGAAATGCATGAAGTTAAGATTTAATATTTAATATAACTAATGCGATCCTCAAGATTGTTGTTTTCCGACAAGTTTTATGATATTGTTGCGATCTCAAGACTTTTTCTTTGATTTTGATAAGGCAACAAAATCTGCACTCGACCAAATACGCTGGTGGAAATGCAATGAAATATATTTGGACCTTTCTCCACAGTACAGGGAATATATTTGGCAGATTAATTTTGATCCCCAAATTTTTATGAAACAGATCGAATTGAGGAAGTACAATTGTATTAGTTTAAAGATAAATGAAATCCTCTTGAACCTCTACCTCAACTTCAGTAGCTTCAATTTTAAAAGGATTAAAAGTCTGTTCCAGGACACCTAGGTTCAAAAGGCATCAAATTTTTCTTGAATATATTTGTATCTGTTAAGATGATTCACATAAATTAATAAGCTCATCGTTTTTCAGTACCAAATCGATTATTCCTAGGTTTGGAAATTGTGAAAATTCCAAAGCCTTATGTTGTGCCAATATACTTCGAGTTTCTTAAGGAAAGGAACAAATGCTTCCTTACTGTCTATGAGGCTACTGCTTTAATCTGTATTGCTGTATTTAATAAACTGAGACATGAAAGTCTAATAAAGAGAATAGAAGAAGACTCAGATATGCCTAAGAACGTCTCAAAACGTTGAAGATAGTTTCCTTTAGAAAGTCACTTCACCTCGATATGCAACAGTAGAGTTTTGAAAGTCTTCACCATTTTATTCACATAGTTGTTGGAAGAGGCGTTCCAGAAGAGTTTGGTAAAGTTTATATCTTTATGACAGCCGAAGCGAAAGATTGAGACGTCTTCGTCAGTTTTAAGTTACTAGGTGAACCCTATGAACTACGCAGTGAATGATGCGCACAACCAGTATGGTCCTTTTAGATGGGCGAAGAATCATCTTTAATAACCAGTCATAGAAGTGGTACCGTCAGTTGAACAAGTAGTTATATTTGTTGGATTATTGTTTACGCCTAGGTAACTTTAACTACTTCAAGAACAGACAGTCCCTTTGTATCTATTTTAATCTTCTGAACAAATAACATCCTTTCCATCAATTCATTCCCTTTCCAGAATCTTACATAACCTCAGAATCTTATATAAACTTTGCAAAGTAGTTTTTGTCTATTTGAAAAGAGAATTTATTCGATTGAACTGAAATGACTAACTCTTCTTCAATGTCACGCGCCATCTTATCGATTCTTCTGGCAACAGTGGAATTACTCAAAGGAATTGCCTGAATAGTTTTGTTGGCACTCAAATTCATGACGTAAGATATTGTTGACCATGAAGGCATGATGACTGACTCATTAATCTTGTGCTGATTTTCTGTTTTAGCAATCAGCTTACTATTGTGTATGAAGCAACAAAGCACTTTTCTAATTTCTGCGACGTTATGATTAAGTATCTGCGGCAGCGTTGGCCTACTCTCAAATGATCTCGAAAGTTTTTGAAAAATATCCAATGGCTCATTTTCTTAAATCTGAGAAGAATTTAAGAGATTTTTTTTCAATTTGTTTTGTCTCATGCTTTCATTTTATAATGTAGCTATGCAGTTCAAATACATAAATGAAGATGGGTTTTGCAGGGTAGCAATGCAACTACACAATAAGTATTACACCAAATACTGTCGACATTTTTTATACTGAGAAACTCATGGGTAAAATTATTTATGAACACAGAAGTAGAAAAAAAATAGTATTGTATTAGTAAAAAGTACTTAGCAAATACCGCTGAGGAATATTGTTAAGAAGAAAGAAAAAAAGGCTAATATACAACAGTTTACACTTCAATTACAGAATCATGAATAGCTGACAATATATAAAATATTCACAGAAAATAATACTCCTAATATTCTATAACTACGATAATATCCATAATTTGTAATCGTGAGAGGCTGCGAAAGAGAAATTATGACGAGTGAGGCAAGCGTATTGCCAGGTCCGAATCAATCAAAATAAGTGTTAAAAATGTCATTGATCTACATCTACACAGTTACCTCAATACACAACCAAAAACATTTTCATAGAGACAAACACAGAAGTGCTTTCAAGAATAGATTAACTAAGACCAGATAAAAATTACTCATTCGTCAAAATTAAATGGCGGCAATTGATCACGCGGCAGGATATGTAATGCCAGATCCTGCTTCACATTTATCCTTATTAGACTTTCAACTCGGCAGTTACCAGCGCTTCTTATGTCTATTTAGGCCCTGTCTACTCTGATTTTTCAGGAATTTGATTTATTTATTTCGACCCCAGAATCATAATGAAATAAAATATAAAAACAGATAAATCGTGGAATAAATCACCTACGGTCGGGGATTTGTGACAGAGGTTCAAACTAACGGTAAGGCACGAAAGATCCTTGAATCAACAACAACAATTGTAAAAAGTTTACCTTTAATAAACACTAAATAATAGTACTTTACATAAGACAGGAGTATAAGCTGTGTAGGGATGTCATATTAAGGATTAGGACGAGATCTAGTTAACATTGCACTTTAGCTAAAGGAAAACCCCCATTGCAATTTTCTGCAATGAGGGGAATATTTCATCCTTACCAAAATTTACAGAAACATTAATCAGAAGATGGGAACTAGTTTCTAAATGTCGACGTGAGAATAAGTTATAATGCTCTGATCAAGCAAATTTGAATGTAAACAAATGAACCGATATAAGTCTGTTAACCACAATCTCTTACGATGCTCCCCCCAAATCCCCTTCCCCACCAAAAACAAAGAAGTAAAAGGAAACGAACTATATTGATAAAACTGTGAAAGTCACAAACTCCACCAAACAAACCATTTGAGCATCATTCTGTATCACAGATATCAAACTCAAAGTAAAGGTATGTAGTAAACTCTATTTATAACCTTATATACTATTTTAAAGTTAAAATAATTAAGTAATGTTGTGAGGAACATTTTATATTTACATCTCAGAAATATAAATTAAAATACAATAAAAACAGATTTTCCATCTGTGGCAAAATTTTCCGCATATCTTATATATATCAGGTTTCCCTGCCTGTCTTTCTTTCCCTCTCATTCTGTCTCTCTCTCCCTTACTCATACTCTCATTCCATACATCTGTCTGTCTGTCTCTCTCTCTCTATATATATATATATATCGATATAGATATAGACATGTATGTATGTACGTACATACGTATGCGTGTAATCATTTATACAATCATTTATGCAATCATTTATGCATGTGTTTACATATAATATATACACATGCATAAATATATATATATATTTATATAAGGGCATTACTAAACTTGAATGCCTCACGCTAAGCGAGACTCTAAGGTCAAACTACCATAATAAACACATTTTTACCGAACACGAGGAAATGCAACTCTCAAAGCTAGTCCCTTAAAAACAGACTAAACCATAGAAAAATACAAAATGGCTGATCGTTAGTAAGGAAAGACACACAAATAAGAGAGAAGAAAGCAAAGGACCACTGATGAGATCGCAGAAGTGTGACGAAAGAACTCTGGCCGAAATACGATTAATGTAAAATAAAGCTGAAGCAAATTAACACCAAATATATAGTGCGTGTGTCTTTATTGGCTAAACTGGCAACATAACCATCCCCAAATACAACAATATCTGTTTCAACACACGATTTCACATCAAGAATCTTGCAGAACGAATATATAAACGTATATATATATATGGTCATACGCACAAACACACATATGTATGTATGTGTATATATATATATATATATATATATATATATATATATATATATATATATATATATATATATATATATATATATATATATATATATATATGGGAGAATATACAAAAAATAACAGACGAGGACAGGTGGTGTAAATAACAAAAGTATATATTAGTATGACGCTCGGGAATACGGAAAGTCTTTGACGTTTCGAGCTACGCTCTTCAACAGAAAGAATACGGAGACAAGGAGAAAAACACGGAGAAAAAAAATTGAATAGTGTTCAGTCAACGGTCAATCATAATAATGGCCGATCATAACAATGGCTGACCGGAAGTTAGAAATTCTTATTTCAGGAGAGCTAAGAAAGGGGGAGATAACAAACGGTGATCGGGAACGAGGGGCTGTGTGTGGGAGGTAGACTGCTGGTGCTCTTGACGTATGTAGTTTGAAAATGGGGGAAGGGAGAAAGGGAGAAAGTAGTTGGTCAGTTGTAGTGTGTGCGTGGTGTGATGCGTGGGTATTGGTGTGGTGTGCGTGGTGTGATGCGAGGGTATTGGTGTGGTGTGATGTGAGGGTGTTGGGAGGGTATTGGTGTGGTGTGATGTGAGGGTGTTGGGAGATGGGGAAGGCATGGGTGGAGTGTGGGGTAGAGGTAGGGGTCTGTGGGTAGGGTGGGGTATGTGGGTAGGGGTGGGTGGTGGGTGTAAGGAATTGGATGGGGTGGAGTGGGAAGGTAGAGTAGGAGTATGTTGGGGTGTGGTGGGATGAGCTTATGAGGGGGTGTTGACGAGGAGGGAGAAGGGGAAGGTGGATGTAAGAGCGGGGAAGATGGGTATGGGAGGGGAGAGGAAGAGAGGAGAGAGGGTGGGTATAAGAGAGGGAAGGGGGATGGAGAGAGGGGGAAGGTGGGTATGGGGGGAGAAAGAGGGGAAGGTGGGTATGGGGGGAGAAAGAGAGGAAGAGAAAGAGAGGAAGAGAAAGAGAGGAAGAGAAAGAGAGGAAGAGAAAGAGAGGAAGAGAAAGAGAGGAAGAGAAAGAGAGTGAGAGAGAGGGAAGAGGGGTATGGGGGGGAGAAAGAAAGGAAGAGAAAGAGAGTGAGAGAGAGGGGAAGAGAGTGAGAGAGTAAGGGTGAGAGAGTAAGAGAGTAAGAGTGTAGAGAGTAGGAGAGTAAGAGTGTAGAGAGTAAGAGTGTAGAGAGTAAGAGTGAGAGAGGGGGGAGTACGAGAGAAGAGAGTGAGAGAGAGTAAGAGAGAGGAGAGAAAGAGTAGGGGTGAAGAGAAGTGGGAGTGGAGAGAAGTATGAAGAGAGGTGAAGAGACGTACAAAGAAGTAGGAGTCGGAGCAGGAGGTTGGGGAGGGGAGAGATGGGTGGTAGGATGGAGGGTGGGGGAGAGAGACAGGAGGAGGGGGTTAGATGAAGAGTGGAGGGGAGTTGAGCCCATGTGGCGCAAAGGAGCGAAGATAGAAGATTAATCCCTGTTCACGGCGCAAACGGGAGTCCGGATGGCCCCTGTGCATGGACAATCCAAACACAGACAGGTGTTGCCGCAAGGAGTGGCCGGCAGAACGGAAGTGGCGTGACACCGGGGTGTCATTGCCGACGTTGATATCTCGGAGGTGTTCCGCGAATCGGTCGGCCAGGCGGCGCCCCGTTTGTCCGATGTACAGGGATTGGCAGAGAGAGCAGGAGAGGCAATATATGATGTTGGTAGACGTGCAGGTGAAGGAGTCGGTGATGCGATAGGGTCGGTGATGGGTGCTGGTGAGGAGGGTGGTGTTGGAGAGGTAAGGGCAAGTGCGGCAGCGTGGGCGGGAGCAGGGGAACGAGCCAGTTTGGGAGGTTGGGTTGGGGAAGAAGCTGTGGACCAAGAGGTCCCGTAGGTTGTGGGCTCGTTTGAAGGAGGGGAGGGGTCGATTAGGGAAGATGTGGGAGGTGGAGGGGTCGGACTGGAGGCGCCGAAAAGCTCGGAGAATGGAGCGTTGGAGGGGTAGGGTGGTGGGATGGTAGGTGAGGGGAAAAGGGAGGCGGGAAACGGCAGGGCGGGTTCGGGGGGAGAGAGCAGATGCACGGTCCACAGAACGTGCTCTGGCAAGGGCGGTGTGGATGGTGGTGGGTGGATATCCACGCAGGCTAAAGTGGTGAGCCATGAGTTGAGACTGAGTCTCAAAGTCATGGCTGTCGCTACAAAGTCTGCGTAGACGGAGGAATTGGGAATAGGGGATGGAAAGTTTTGTGTGTCTAGGGTGGGAGGAGGAGAAGTTGAGATAGGAGTGTGAGTCTGTGTGTTTGTAGTGGATGGAGGTGCTAAGGGCGGAGTGGAGGATGCTGACCGAAATGTCGAGAAAGGGGACAGAGGTGTCAGAGACAGTACAGGAGAAGTGGAGGGCAGGATGGAAAGATTGAACGAAAGAGAGGAACGAGTTAAGATGTTCGCGGGAGAGAGAGGTGGCACCGATACAGTCGTCGATATACCGACCGTATAGTTCGGGAGTGGGACCAGTGAAACTGGAGAATATTTGGGCCTCAACATAACCAACGAAGAAGTTCGCGTAGTTGGGGCCCATTCTCGTCCCCATGGCCACTCCCGAGATTTGCTGGTAGATATCTCCCGCGAACGAGAAGCAGTTGAGAGATAGGACAAGTTCGGCCAGACGAATGAGTGTGGAGGTGTCGGGTTGTGGGTTGGGGCGTTGGTCTAGAAAAAACTTCAGGGCACGCAGCCCCTCGTCGTGGGGGATCACTGTATAGAGGCTCTGGATGTCTAGAGTGAAGAGAAGCTTAGAAGGGCCGGGAGGGAAAGAGAAAGAGTTGAATAGACGAAGCGCGTGGTTAGTGTCATGAATGTGGGAAGGGAGAGAAGCCACTAGGGGGGCGAGGACACGGTCTAGGTATTTTGAGATAAGCTCGGTGGGGCAGTTGCAGGCGGAGACGATGGGGCGGCCAGGGTTGTTCGGTTTATGGATCTTGGGGAGGAAGTAAATGGTGGGGGTGCGTGGGGTGCGAACAATAAGGTTGGAGGCGGTGGCGGGGAGACGGGAGGAGAGGATGAGGTCATGGATAGTGGAGGACACAGTCTGTTGGTAGCTGGGCGTGGGGTCGGAGGGCAGAGGGCGGTAGAATGAGGTATCTCGAAGTTGACGGAGAGCTTCGGCCTCGTAGAGGTCCGCGCGCCATACTACCACGGCTCCACCCTTATCAGCCGGTTTTATGATGATGTCCGTGCGGCGTCGGAGGGATCGAAGGGCCGAGAGTTCGGCTGGGGAGATGTTGAGTCGAGATGGACGCCTGGAAAAGTTAAACCGGCCCACAGCGCGTTGGCAGGCGCCCGCGAAAAGATCAACTGCCTGGAACTGGCCAGGAGCAGGCGTCCACTGGGATGGTCGTCGGCCCAGGTCAGTGAAGCAGTCCTCGTTGGGTGCGGGTGGTGTGTTATGGAAAAGCGCACCCAACCTAACGCGGTGCACAAAGCTGTGGACATCAGCACGGGTTTGAAATTCCTTGCAGGATGGAGTGAGTGGGATGAAGCGCAGACCCCTATTGAGGACGGAGCGCTCCGCCTCAGAGAGAGGAAGATCTGGGGGAATGGTAACGACAGGCTGAAGTGGAGAAGGGGTGGGTGGAATAGAAGTAGGAGGGGATGAAGTAGGGTTAGGAGGGGCGGTCGGGATGGTGGAGGGCTGGGAGGGAGGGGTGGAGTGTGTGTGGGAGAGGCAGGGTGGTTGGGTGTGGGTGGGGAATGCACATCAGGGAGGGAGAAGGGTGGTGGAGGGGTTGGGGTAGTGGCATCGGGTGTAGAGGAATGGAGGAGTGAGTGAAGTTTGCGGAGCTTAGTGTCGGTAAGAAATGCATGAAAGAGATGATTAAGTTGAATGATAAAGCGCAATGTATTGTGAGCATGGGAGGGTGACAGAGAGGAGAAAAATATGGAAAAGGCTGGAGGAAGAAGGCGGTCGATAGTGTGGATTTTAGAGAGATTGGAGCGAATGGTGGCCCGCATAAGGCGGTAGGATGTGGTGCGGAGTATGGGTAGAATGGTGGTAGAAGAGTGGAGAGTGGGGTGGAAATGGAGGCGGAAACCCTTAGGGATGAGGCGGTGATGTAAGCAGCGACTGAGAAACGTAATATGACTAGAGAAACGAGTCTTCTTGAATATGAGTAAGGAGAGTCGTATAGTAGGTTGAAAGTATAGAGAGGGAAGTGTGCGGAGGTATAGTTTTAGGCGGTTGTGGAGAGTGAGTTGGAAAGATTTGTAGTCAGGCATGATGGAACGAGAGAGAAAAGAAAATTAGACGTGGGAAGGAGAATTACAAAAGGTGTGGTGGAAAAAAAACAAGCGTGATGAGAAAATTGGACGTGGAAAAAAGGAAAAAAAAGAAAAAAAGGGGAAAAAAAACTGGAAAAAAACTTTTTTAACAGGTGTGGGGGAAAAAAATAAAGGCATGAGGAGAAAAAACGAAAAAGGGGTTGTGAGAAGAAAATATATGCGAGGTGGGAGAAAAAAACAAAGCAAAAAGGAAGATGGGACAATAGGGAGAAATGGGGTGACAGGGAGAGAAGAAACGAGAGGAGAAAAGAAAGGGAGGGAGAAGAATACAAAGTAATAGGTGCAGATTAGAGAAGACAGATTAGGAACATCCAGAGTACGAAGAGACGGTAGGTGAAGGAAAGTAAGGTAAAAAAGGATGATAAAGGAGGTTTACAAAAGTGGAAAAGTTCAAAAGTTTTTTAGACGTCGTGGTATATTGAAGCGATTTCCAATCAGAAGATGGGTCCAGTGTAATCCGTGGGTAGGAGAGGTGCAGCCGGAGGGTATAAAGTTCAGAATCAAACAGTCCATATCCAGAAGGAAAGAAGGTAGAATCCAAAAGTTGGTAGTGTGTGATGAGAGGAGACATGATTAGCTGGTGCGACCACGTGAGCGTGTATTATATGTGGGAGAATATACAAAAAATAACAGACGAGGACAGGTGGTGTAAATAACAAAAGTATATATTAGTATGACGCTCGGGAATACGGAAAGTCTTTGACGTTTCGAGCTACGCTCTTCAACAGAAAGAATACGGAGACAAGGAGAAAAACACGGAGAAAAAAAATTGAATAGTGTTCAGTCAACGGTCAATCATAATAATGGCCGATCATAACAATGGCTGACCGGAAGTTAGAAATTCTTATTTCAGGAGAGCTAAGAAAGGGGGAGATAACAAACGGTGATCGGGAACGAGGGGCTGTGTGTGGGAGGTAGACTGCTGGTGCTCTTGACGTATGTAGTTTGAAAATGGGGGAAGGGAGAAAGGGAGAAAGTAGTTGGTCAGTTGTAGTGTGTGCGTGGTGTGATGCGAGGGTATTGGTGTGGTGTGCGTGGTGTGATGCGAGGGTATTGGTGTGGTGTGATGTGAGGGTGTTGGGAGGTGGGGAAGGCATGGGTGGAGTGTGGGGTAGAGGTAGGGGTCTGTGGGTAGGGTGGGGTATGTGGGTAGGGGTGGGTGGTGGGTGTAAGGAATTGGATGGGGTGGAGTGGGAAGGTAGAGTAGGAGTATGTTGGGGTGTGGTGGGATGAGCTTATGAGGGGGTGTTGACGAGGAGGGAGAAGGGGAAGGTGGATGTAAGAGAGGGGAAGATGGGTATGGGAGGGGAGAGGAAGAGAGGAGAGAGGGTGGGTATAAGAGAGGGAAGGGGGATGGAGAGAGGGGGAAGGTGGGTATGGGGGGAGAAAGAGGGGAAGGTGGGTATGGGGGGAGAAAGAGAGGAAGAGAAAGAGAGGAAGAGAAAGAGAGGAAGAGAAAGAGAGGAAGAGAAAGAGAGTGAGAGAGAGGGAAGAGGGGTATGGGGGGAGAAAGAAAGGAAGAGAAAGAGAGTGAGAGAGAGGGGAAGAGAGTGAGAGAGTAAGGGTGAGAGAGTAAGAGAGTAAGAGTGTAGAGAGTAGGAGAGTAAGAGTGTAGAGAGTAAGAGTGAGAGAGGGGGGAGTACGAGAGAAGAGAGTGAGAGAGAGTAAGAGAGAGGAGAGAAAGAGTAGGGGTGAAGAGAAGTGGGAGTGGAGAGAAGTATGAAGAGAGGTGAAGAGACGTACAAAGAAGTAGGAGTCGGATATATATATATATATATATATATATATATATATATATATATATATATATATTTCTATATATGTATGTATGTATATATATTTATATATATATATATATATATATATATATATATGTATATATATATATATATATATATATATATATATATATATATATATGTATATATATATATATATATATATATATATATATATATATATATATATATATATATATATATATGTATATATATTTATATATATATATATATATATATATATATATATATATATATATATATATATATATATATATATATATATATATATATATATTATAGAAAGACACGTAGATTGCTCAACACACAGACCTGTATTTGAGATAATGGAAGCTATTTTAATAAATATAGATAAATATAAGTATTCACATAAATAACTCTCTCGGACCTAGGAGGTTTCATGTGAACCACTGTACATATCAGGGAACCGAAATGCAGAAACTCTATTTATTTGTACATTCAATATACGCCCGTTATATGGCCTGTTTCCCTTGTCATGGTGCTAGTGGAGCAATTTCAACCAACAATGAACATAAAGTCGTTAATGTATTCACAATTTCCACATATAAATTATATACATATACAAGACTGATTAACGTAAAAAGAGAATATCTATTATTTTATGTGACAAAAACACGCAATGCTCAATCTGTCTCTGTCACCCTGTTTCTGTCTGTCTGTCCATCTCTTTCTAAATCAATATTCTTTTTTCCTTTCTTTCTTTCTTTCTTTCTTTCTTTCTTTCTTTCTTTCTTTCTTTCTTTCGTTCTTTCTTTGTGTGTGTGTGTGTGTGTGTGTGTGTGCGTGTTTGTGTGTGAGTGTGTGCATGTGTTAGCAACTGCTCGAACGCATAAACATCAGTTTTAGAATTGTTAACCGATGAAATGATGAAAAACACAGCAAACATTTACTGATGAAAAATCCTAATGATTGGTTATATATGTATATGCTTATAAGTATATAAGTGTATGCTAATGTGTATATATAATATATATATATTACGGAGATGTACTTGCATAGCAAGTGACCTGATCTGAGATATATGTTGAAGTGAATCTAACGGTTTTTGTGTGTTTCTTAAATGGCTTATAAACACCTTCCACGCTGCAATTGTTTATACACACACACACACACACACACACACACACATACACACACACACACACACACAAACACACACACACACAAACACACAAATATATATATATATATATATATATATATATATATATATATATATATATATATATATAATGCAAGAGAGTTAGGGGTTGAGGATTCAACCCACTAAGGGATAGCATCTATCCAATATACTGCTGGGAGGGTACCCAATTATTGTTACACTAGTGTTATACCAAGTGTAATAAGTGGGTTCGGGTGAAAGGGGGGTTATTTTACCCTAAATTTATATAGCAATTAGAAAATGGAGGAGAATATGCGGTACCCATCGACTTGCAGACAGTGTATTCCGTTGAATTAATTAATTTACTTGTACAAAAAAAATTTATTAATTCAATGGAATACACTGTCTGCAAGTCGATGGGTACCGCATATTCTCCTCCATTTTCTAATTGCTATATATATATATATATATATATATATATATATATATATATATATATATATATATATATTACATGTATATGTGTGTGCTATCTGAAAAAATGCGAGCGCAGAAACGATGATGTTCTTAGTTAATTGAACCTGAAAGAGTATAGGAGTAAAAATGGAAACTTAATTATATTGAAGCTGACGTTAGAATTTAATTAATATGCCTTTCGGATAGTTTCGGATCGAAAAAAGTAAGGGAAGTATTAAATGGAGGACTAGGCTGCTTTTGGGCAGCATGTTTGGTAACGGCAAGATATTTGAAGAGCTGTTTTCTTTTCTCTCTCACAGGACCCTCTCATATACATGCCGAATTGGGATCTTTCCCAATGGATTTATGCTGAGTCTGAAAAAGGTAAATACAATTTTTTGCCCTTTAAGGAAAGGATTTGTTGTTCAAATTTTATAGAGCCACAGGATTGTTGGGTTTCCAGAGTTTCACAAGCTTAGACTCATATCCTTTGCTCTACTGACAATAAATTGTCGTTTTTGCATAGTGAGGAAGATAGACCTCGCTAAAACCGCCTCACTATCGATCTCTATTTCTGAACTGACAGGATTAATGCCTGCTTGATTGTTAGTCAAGATACGGTCCACGGTAGTCAGGTTTCCTCTTTTGATACTTAAATGTCAACTCAGCTGTAGTTGGAAAAACATAAAAGGAAGATAGCTGAGTGTTTTAAAAGTTTAAAGATAAGTTTGCATCTCCTTCATACGAGTACTTCGACTCCCTTCCAACATATTGGATTTTATAGGGAGTAAATATAGAAAGTTCAGTATAGATGTTGTTATATTTCGGGATAGTATTTATTTTTACCATCCTGAAATGTAACAATATCTGTTCCACATAGAATTTTCTTTATAGAGGATATTAGAATCTAAAGAGGGGATACACTTTTACTCTTGAATGAAGCAACGTATTTTCAACAGCACATTTTTCTTATATAATTTCCAACTTCAGTTGTAATATTTTAAAAATCTCCCACCATTTCTTCTGCACTTTTCCGGTTTCAGTTAATTAAGAATATTATCACTCGTGCGTCAGCTATTTTTCTGCTGGTTCTCCTATCTTACACAAAAAAAAAGACAAAAAAAACACCGCGACACAATTCGAAAAGTATAAAAAGAAAATAAAAAACTGAATTTTTTTCAAAAAGTTTTAACTAGTTCTTTTTTTATAGCTAATTGTATAAATTGACAAAAGTAAATTATATAAAAATGCCGCTTCACCTGAGACGAAGTAAAAAATGCCAATAAAATAGCAGTATATAAATTAACTCACGCCAGTTAGAAAGAAGTATAGCAAATATGAATCAACTGGTTGATAAATAGATAGATAGATAGATAGATAGATAGATAGATAGATAGATAGAAATAGATATATTCGCCGGTTCACTCCGTATAGTGCTTGGGGTACGGCTGCTTCATAACGCGAAGTGTTACAACACCTGAAAGTCATAGACAGACGAGACAAGTTGCCTCCAAGCGCCATATTGCAAGTGAACCGGCGAACAAAGAAAGCATGTGCGGTCGATAATGTTTACAACACTAGCGCTGCTTTTAATTCGGTATACACACACACACACACACACACACACACACACACACACACACACACACACACACACACACACACACACACACACACATATGTATATTATTACTATTATTATTATTATTATTATTATTATTATTATTATTATTATTACTATTATTATTATTATTATTATTATTATTATTATTATTATTATTATTATTATTATTATTATTATTATCATATTATAATTATATATGCTATTATATATAATTATATATATAATTAAATATATTAGTAAATATATTAGTAATAATTATGTAGAGTATGGGGTATTGTTTATCCTTAGAATTGAACCACAAGATTAACCTTACGTTACTCAGAAATTTATAAGAAATCTATTAATAGAATACATATTGAAGATATGAATTATTTAAGAGAAGGTGATTCAAACTAATAGGTATGCGTTCTGAGTGTCTAAATAGGTGTACAATTAAAATTCCAGTTAGAACAGTAGTTGAAGTTGTGATTGTGTGGACGACTTGTTCAAAAACGGCTAATGATGGCTTCCCTTTGAGTCAGTAGGTATAATATAAAGTAGTGAGGAAAGTCAGACAATTAGTCAAGGCAGGACTAGGGCATTTGATTTCCTTTAATTCAGTCTAAACATTTAGTTACATAACGAATGGTATGAATAGTACAAAACAGGTAAAGGTAGTCTCTGACAGCTGTTTCTAGGATTCTATTGAAGTGTCGTATCGAGCGAAGAGTCTATAAGTCGGGTATACCGTCATCGGAGAAATATAGGTTAGACAGAGGAAAGAATGCTCCTCATCAATGATATTTGTTGTGGTTCCTTATGTCCAGGAGGGTAGGAGAGCCCAATTAAATCTAGTAGGATGAAGTCTTTTTTAGGTAAATCCATGATCAGAAAGAGTGGTTAAGTGGTACATCAAGGTGAGAAGAGGGAAAGAATAGTTATGTAGTACTCTATATTGAGGGAAAGTGAAGTTGAATGCAAGCAGACCCAGCGTTGAGCATGGAATAAAGATACATTCTGGTGTAAGAGGTATGAATTGGATATGTATTGTTAAGTATATTGAAGGATATTCGCCCAGAATACATAGAGGTAGACTCAAGCGTGGCCGTGTGGTAAGAAGTTTGTTTTCAACCATATGGTTCTGGGTTCAGTCTTACAACCTGGCACCTTGGGCAAGTGTCTTCTACTATGGTCTTATGAGTGGATTTAGTAAATGGAAACTGAAAGAAACCCGTTGTATTATGTGTGTGTGTGTGTGTGTGTGTGTGTGTGTGTGTGTGTGTGTGTGTGCGTGTGTGTATTTGTTTCCCACTACCGCTTGACAACCAATAATAGCTCGTTTTCTGTATCTAAGTGGTACAGAAAAAGAGACCAATAGAATAAATACCAGGCTTTAAAAAAAGAACGTCTAGGGTAGATTTGTTTGACTAAACCCTTCAAGGTGGTACTCCAGAATCGCCGTAGTCCACTGACTGAAACAAGTAAAAAATAAAAGACAAAAGTGATCTTTTGAGAAAACTGCTAATTATGACATCTTTTACGTTGAATTGAAAGAATGAAATTAACACCAATCTCCTTATTTACATTTTAAATAATGCATATCATGCTAATATTGATAGTAAGAGAACTACTTACTTATGATATAATCATAAACAGGATCTGCTTTCTCTACTAAAGCTGGAAGTGTTGGTTCCTTCACCATATAATATATACAAATACCAGCAACAATTACTGCTGATATACTTAGAAGATTAGTCATCGCTGGAAGAACTCGGATACCTACAAAAATAAAATAATTTGGTGAAAAAGTGAAAGAAACTTCGTAAATTATTCTCTTTTCAAAGTATGGATCATTTTTCTGTATCTTATAAAATTATAAGATATAATAATAAATATAATAAAATATTATAATAAAATATATATAATAAAATTCATTTTCCTATATTATATAATCTTCATCTATATCCATTTTTGTTCCGTCTGGAAAACTTAACCAATGATTTTTTTAGCCTTTCTCAAATAATTCCATACGTTTCTTAGCTTGCTTACGCGCCTATCATTCATTCATTCATTCATTCATTCATTCTTTCTTTCTTTCTTTCTTTCTTTCTTTCTTTCTTTCTTTCTTTCTTTCTTTTTAACTCCTTTGTATAGTTCCAGTTTGTGCACTTACAACAGGACACATTTCCACACACACGAGTGACTTCACATAATTAATGGCTTTAAGCAAAAATTGTTAAATAGAAGGAAAAAATAAAAATAAAATGTAAAGCTACATTTCAAGTACATTTTTCAAATTTTGCAGTTTATACTGAGCTGACTTTTGGCAAGTTGTTGCTGCCGTTGTTTAGCTCCAAGTCAGTCCTGAACGAACCAAATACACAACCACAGCTATTTCAGTCCTGATCATCTTGTCTATTGTGTATATATCTTGTCTATATCTGGGACATCGTTGCTGTCCTATTTGCTCTTCTTGGTTTAAGATGATGGGTTTTACTTTTAGGAAGATTTAACTGCTATTTGAAGCAGTTTGAATGACAATGAAGACGTTTCGAGCCAACGTTTGATACCGTTCCGACAATTTTGCATGAAATCATAGTGTTAAATATGGACTCCAAATCTGTCATAAATGCACTGCCACATTAACGCTGCAACCCAATGTAATGATGATCATCATAATCATGATGACGACGATAATAATTCTTTCTACGATAGGCATAAGTCCTGAAAATTTGGTGGAGGGAGCTAATCAATTACATCTACTCAGGTAGTTGACTGGTACTTTATTTTAATTACCCCGAAGGGAAGAAAGGCAAAATTCGACCTCAGCAAAATTTGAAATCAGAACGTAAAGCCAGAAGAAACATCGCAAAGCATATTGTTCCACTCACCGCCTTGTACTTAATTTTTATTTTAAGTCTGGTACTTGTTCTATCAGTCTTCCTTGCCGAACCACTAAGTGGTGGGGGACAAATACAAGCCCAAAGGCATATACATCTGCAGATAAATACATATATATGCGACGGGTTTCTTTCGGCTTCCGTCTACGAAATCCACTCACAATCTGAGGCTATTGCAGAAGACACTTGTTCAAGGTGCCACGCAGTGAAACTGAACCCGGAACCATGTGGTTGTGAAGTAAACTTCTTACCACTCAGCTATACCTGCACGCGAGTAAGCCGATTACATCGACCCCGGTGCTCAACAAGTTCTTATGTTATCTATTCCTGAAAGGACTAAAGACAATGTCAACCTCGCTGGAATTTGAACTGAGAACGCAGAGGTCGAATAAGTGTAACGAAGCATTTTGTCTGGCGTGCTAACGAGTCTACCAGCTCACTACCTTTCAGTATTCAGTAATAATGAAATTATTTAAAAAACAAAAATATTCTTTTCTACTTTAGGCACAAGGCCCGAAATTTTTTTGGGGAGGAGGCCAGTCGATTAGATCGATCCTAGTACGCAACTGGTACTTAATTTATTGACCCCGAAAGGATGGAAGGCAAAATCGAACATAAACGCAGACGAAATACCGCTAAGCATTTCGCCCGGCGTGCTAACGATTCTCCCAGCTCGCCGCCTTAAGAAACAAAAATATTCAATGATAAAAGTGTTTATTAATGAAACTGGTATGCCAATGTCGTATGTCATCGAAATTATAACTAAATTCACATTTAATAATCCTTTCTACTATAGGCACAAGACCTGAAGTTTTCGGGGTCGGGGATAGTCGATTACACCGCTATCCCGTGCTCAACTGGTACTTATTTTATCGACCTCAGCGGAATTTGATTTGAACTCAGAGCGTAAAACCGGAAGAAATGTCGCAAAGCATTTTGTCTGGCGTGCTAACGATTCTGCCAGCTCACCACCTTAAATTCAATTTTTAAAATAATTTTAAATTTTGGCACAAGGCCAAAAATTTCGAGGAGCAGGTAAATCTATTCCAGTGTTCAAATGCTACTTATTTTATTGACCCGAGAGGATGATAGGTAAAGTCGACCCCGGTGAAATTTGAAATCAGAACGGAAAGACGTACGAAATTCCGATAGTACTTCGCCCGGCGTGCTAACGATTCTGCCATCTCGCCGCCCTATATTAGAATTTAATAATCCTTTCTACTAAAGGTACAAGGCGTGAAATTTAGTGCTCGAATCCAGTGCTTGACTGATACTTATTTCATTGACCCCACCAAAGATGAAAGGCAAAGTCAATCTCGGCGGAATTTGAACTGAGAATATAGCGACAAACGGTATTTAAATCTAATAATAAGGCATTATTAGGAACATAAAAATCAACGTCTCTAAAAGTTTAAATCTAATTTTTTAAAAATAATTTAAATTGTTTTATATGCCTTGGTTTCTTGGATTTGTTGGAAGCTTACGATGATCTACGTTACAAACTTTGCTGGTAGTCCCAAGAAGAGTTTTCTTCGTGAAAGGAAAGTATAAATGGAAACGGTCAGATCAGAAATACGAATATAGTACCAGCACAGCACCGTATCTCAGGCAACATTTCGCGCAGCGTCCGATGCACTCTCGAAAAGGGAATCAGACGATGCTCAAAACATTGGCTTCTTTGAGTCGTTTCATCGTGATACACTCATTCAACGACGCAACGCATGGATACTGCCCCGCTCTCTCTCCCTTTCTCTCTGTGTGTCTCTCTGTTTATCTGTATCTCTGTCTCTGTCTGTCTGTCTGTCCCTGAAACACACACACGCGCATACACACATTTATATACACTATAGGGGATACTGTAACCAGAAGATTAAAAACACACACACACACACACGTGCGTGTATATATATATATATATATATATATATATATATATATATATATATATATATATATATATATATATATATATATACATACATATACATATATATATATACGTATACATACGCGTGGACACACACACGCACACACATACATGTATAAATACATATACATACGCATACAAACATATTTATACAGACACAACGAAATTTTAAAACAATAAAAGAATAATATACCATTACACGGAATAATAATGCTTAGAGTTGAGACTGAAGGAAAATAACTGAACATCATTTAATAGTTGTAACGTTGCAGTTTATGACAGATGACAAAATAGCAGAAACCTCGTCGAAACTATTCTTGAAATAATCTATTTTCATTACCTTTATTTATAGCATCATCTAAAACAAGTTTTAATCGATGAATCAAGCTATGCGATCAAATTCTTCTGTAAATATTCAGAGTTAATCTCCAAGGTTCGTGGTAACACACTATAAATACTATCTGACGTTATTGCTTCTAATTCTATCAAATTCAGAAACATTATTGTTGAAAACTTATCTAATTTAATTTTATTTTTTCAAATGAACAGTTTTCCTGGTTATTAATGAAGTCAATAATAACTTACATTTTTGATCCATTTAAAATATTTAAAAAAAAAATTCCATTTCTTATTGATTTGTTAATATGGTCTGCAATGAGAGTTTCCTTAATTGATATTTGGAGTTTTACTTTATGCTTCATCTGTGACAAAAGCTCTTTTTCTACTGACAGTATCACAAGTCTTACCTACGTTCAATATCTTTCTTTTTCTTTAATTTCGCCAAAAGTTGTATAAATAATTTACTCTTACAACCAATTTCGTTTCAGAATGTTCCTTCGTTTGTTCTGGAAGAGAAATTTCCCGAACTCTTTTTATTGATTCGGCAACTTTTTACCTAAAGCCAGCAATTTCGGAGGAGGAGATAAGTTGATCACATCGACCTTAGGGCTCAATTGGTACTTATTTTATCGACCCCGAAAGGATGAAAGGTAAGGTCAACCTCAGCGGAATTTGAACTCAGAGCCTAAAGACGGTTGAGATGCCGATAAGCATTTTGCTCGGTGTGCGAACGGTTCTGCAAGTTCACTGCTTTTTACTACCTGTATTATTGGTTCAAACTTTGGCACAAGGCCAGCAATTTCGGAGAGTGGGATGTGTTGATTACATTCACCTCCATGCTCAACTGGTACTTATTTCATCGACTCTGAAAGGCAAAGCAATATAAGGTGGTGAGCTTGTTAAATCGTTAACAAGTCGGATAAAATGATCAGCGGCATTTCTCTCGGCTCTTTGCGTCCGGAATTCAAATTCCGCCGAGGTCAACTTTGCAGTTTATCCTTTCGGAGTAGATAAAATAAGTACCTGTTGAATACTGAGGTCGATGTAATCGAATCGCACCCTCTTCCATAAAAATACTGGTCTTGCGTCAAAATTTGAAACCATCATTGGTTTCAAATTTTGGCACAAGGCCAGCAAGTTTGGGGAAGAGAGCAAGTGATTACACCAACCGCAGTGCTCAAATGCTATTTATTTCATCGACCCCGAAAAGACGAAAGACAAAGTCGACCTCAGCGGAATTTGAACTTAGAACGTAAAGACGGGCAAAATGCTGCTAAGCATTTCGTCCAGCTTGCTAACGATTTTACCAGCTCGTCACCCTAAAGTTTGAAACCGTTATTGAGAAGTCCCAGAAAAAAAGTGCAGATTCATTCGACTGAAAATTCTTCAAGGCGGAGCCCCAGCATGGCCGCAGTCTAATGACTGAAACAAGTAAAAGATAAGTGAGGCAAGCGGCAATCAGCTAAAGGTGGGAGGGGAACGTATGCACAAACACACAATTATAACTGTACCACATTACACACACACACACAGACACACACACATACATGCATCTATCTATTAATACATACGTGTACACACATTAACACATGTACAATTCTTATTCTAGTCACTACAAATAAACTTTAGCAATCTTTCTATGATATTTTGAAAAGAGAACATTTTAGGCAGAAAACTCTGATTAACCTTTATTTCAAAACATTAAAGAGCCAAATGCAGTGTTCGCATGGGGACGGGGAGTCAGGGTCATCTGACTTTGTAGCATGCTTGACATCATAACATTTCTCAGACTTTCTTTAGCGTCCAGTTCTCATTAACACACACACACACACACACACACACACACACACACACACACACACACACACACACACACACACACACACACACACACACACACACACACAGAGTAAAAACATAGCAAAAAGAATTTTACATGTTCACTGAAATATGTGCGAACCAGTCTCATTTCGTCACTGTATGTGTGTATATGTGCATGTGAGCGCGCGCGCGTATGAGTGTATGCATGTACGTGTAAGTGTGTGTATGCGTGCGTGTATGCGAAAGCGCAGAGCTTAGTGATCAGGTTGTTAATTTTACGATCACGAAGTCATATGATCGGTTCATCGGTCAGGCGGTGGGATGCGTTGTGTCCTTGAGGAGAGCGTTTCATATTATGTTGCTCCTCACCTAAAACTGAACAGGTGTCGCCTGCTCATTTTCAAGCTGTCCCAACCTGGTAGTTATGCCCGGTTCAGATTGCAGCAACCAGAAGAGTATCTATTTCTGCTCAAGACTACTCAGGTATCTAAAGCAATAGTCCAGTCAAATTAGCTGATATTCTTCAGAACCCAGTACTAATTGCAACAGAAACGAAACCAGTTGAGATTTGTTCAGTAGGGTACCCTTCATGATATACTGCAAGTTCCACAAAATCTTTTGAGTGAAACGATATTTTTTCAGGATTAAACTTTTGGATTTCAGTATTAGACGACCAAGGTACAGACATGCACAGCAATACTTCTTATGAAGTTATCAAGTCATTTTTGGTGTTCTAACGTATGTTTTTCTGATATATCTTTCACATTGAAATGTCTGCCAAGAGATCTGGGGTTGCCTTATATACTTACCTGGGGTAGCCGCACCCCATTTTAACCTTTTACCGGCATGTGCTATACGATTGGTATAAGAAGTGTGTATGATATGGCATGTCCAAGTATTGGATTCTAAAGTTGGGATGTCTGCGCTGCATGTATGACATCAGTAAAGGTAATAATATCCATAACTACATGTAGGTTTTCCCATAACGTCTGTCTTTAGGCCTATATTAATATTCAACCATTTTCTTTTCAGTATCATCATGGTATACTGCGTATTTTGTAACAAGAAACTGACAGATGGAGCAACAGTCACACTGGGTGATAAAGGTTGTGAAGGCATAGTAAAAGCAAGTCTTCAACGTGAATCTAGTATTGAGGTGAAACCGAGTGATGTTCCCTGAGAATGTAGAAAGAAATTTTGTCATCCGAGTGAAATAGAATGGTTCAAACGGAAACATTTTTCAGACAGTGAAACAGTTCAATATGTGACCGACAACGTAGATCATGACGCTAGGACTCTTGACGGCTCTGGGACATTCCACGGAATGGGTATTATAGCAGTTGTAACATCCAAATGTGATGAGACCTCAGTGGTTAAGCGTGGGTCTGTGACAGCAGAGGAGATCGCTGCAATACGACACATCAGTATTAAGAAATTCATATTACTTGGTAATGAACTTGCTAATATCAAGTATGAAGCTCTACCAGGAACCCAAACACAGGGAAAACCCCAAGGTAGATCTCCTGTGGAAGACGTCCCTGTCAGTCCGGTTACCAAGACCAGCATGGTCGGGATACATGCAAATGTTAGACAACGGAGACCTCCCAAAACTGTCTTCCACCATATTCTTTCCTATGGTTGATATGAAACCGAGTGAAATGATGCGTGTCAAGTTAACCTTACACTTCGTTACAGAGCATACCAAACGCTATGGAGCAACACCAGTGCTCACTTTTGACTAGCCTTTGTGGTTCAAGGCAACAATTGTGGAAAGTGCTGGAGAGTTCAGTGATCTACATCCGATTATTTTAAGCTTTGGGGCATTTCACACACTAATGAGCTTTCTGGCTAACATTGAGCACTTAATGAGAGGAGCAGGCCTTCAAGAAATCATGGAAGTGATCTTTGCTGGGAACACTGTTACTCATATACTCACTGGAAACGCAATTGCTCGTGCAATTCACGGTCAGCACCTGGTAGATTCCGTCCTTTACACACTTCTCTTGAGTTGGGGATTAAGTTGTTTTTATCTAATGACAGCGTGCCCCTAGAATTGGAGACAATAAGGAACCTCTATGACGATCTCCTCTCTGGTGAAATTACGCTCAATGGTGTAGAATCATCTTTGTACCTGCAGGATCTACATCAGAAACCTGAGACACACAAAGACATGTTGGAATCGAGCACGTCTGTGGCTGCAATACGAAATGATAGACACCATGAGGTTATTCATGCCATCAGAACGTATTGGAAATTGGTCCCTCCATCTGGAGACGTTGCAAGCCATGCTTCGGTACTTATCTGCCTCCGGCCATATCTTGTACACGAAGTCATTGCACTTCTATCTGCTGAAGATGACAAAACTGGAAGACACATTCAGCAATATCTATCAACAGTTCACCCAGGGACTACAGGTAGTCAGGAAGAGTAACCGTTTATGGGCAGGGTTGCCTTTAGATATAGTGATCAAACAGGTACTAATGTGAAGTCTGAAGACGAGTGGAGGTTTCACCAAAGGGAGGGGAATGACGGAAACCCAAAGATTGGTCTGGTGTCTTTCAAGGCCAGTCTTTGCAGAAGTAAACATGGCAATGCAACAACTAATATCCATCATATACGAGGCAAGTGAACAGCACAAGGACATATCACAAGCTCGGCAAACAAGGGACAATAGTACAATAGTGACTGTAGCAAATTGCTGTCCTTTACTGACTGGATTCTAAAGTTGGGGTGTCTGTGCTGTATGTATGACATCAGTATAGATAATAATATCCATACCTACATGTAAGTTTTTCCATAACGTCTTTTCAGTGTCATCATGGCATACTGCGTATTTTGTAACAAGAAACTGACAGATGGAGCAACAGTCACACTGGGTGATAAAGGTTGTGAAGGCATAGTAAAAGCAAGACTTCAGCGTGAATCTTGTATTGTGGTGAAACCTAGTGATGTTCACTGAGAATGTAGAAAGAAATTTTGTCATCCGAGTGAAATAGAACGGTTCAAGCAGAAACGTTCTTCCGTTCGAAACGGACTCATCCCTCCGCAGCATAGTCGGCGGAATCTCGGTTGGTTCCCAGCTTAATGTGGATGATGCAAAAAGGATCGGATATGACATTCTTAATTAAATGATTGGACGATATGTAGTCAATTACAGTTTCAAAAGGAAAGCCCAAGCCATTTCTTTTAATATATAGTTAGCATGTTCTTTCACCTCAGTACTCCTTTATTAAATACCAGTATATACCAATTGATCAATATTCACAGATACCATCTGATAAGTTAGTATTTCAGTATAAAATATGTATAAATATTAAACTATTTCTAGATAATTTCTTTTCCTACCTCTATTGTGGTAAAAGTTTGGTATATACTCAAAAGTATTCAAAAAACTTTTTATCCTTTTGTTATAATATTCTTCTTAATAATCCTCTGAATAACCCTAAACTGTAACTTTATACAATATAGCAATATTGTTTAAATATTTAACTATAGTACTACATAATAAGATTTCCCCTGTTTCATTATCAATGGTCTGCTAGTGGCCGGCCCCCTTAATTGTTAGCTAGCATCTTGATTCAAGTTTTCCTTTACCAAATCTCATGATATTGTTTCTAATAAATTTTGATTTTTTTGTGACTATACCCACTATGATTTCTGTCGACTCCCTCAGCCCTATCCCTAACAGACACTGCCCCTTGTTCTCTCGGCCTTAGTTATACAAGGATTTGATAAAACTAGTCTATAAATTAAAACTGACCCCATAAAACAGTGACAAGCAAAATCTGTAACAAGTCTTTCTTCCTGATACCTTAGTAGCTTCTAAGCTGAAGTGAAGGCAGCATGTTCTTTGTCTATCTCTTTAACTTCATGGAGATTTTAGGTAAAATTATACTAATGAGTCCATCTGTTTTAATTTAATTAAATTTTATGTCTTTGTGCAGCTGAGGATTGCTCTGCATTTAAATTGATGTAATTGTTGCATTGTTCAATTAAATGGAGTTTCGTGAAACGATCGTACTGCATTACCTCTGGATATCCTTGTTGTTTATCTATCTATCTATCTATCTATCTATCTATCTATCTATCTATCTATCTATCTATCTATCTATCTATCTATTTATCTATCTATCTATTTATCTATCTATCTATCTACCTACCTACCTACCTACCTACCTACCTACCTACCTACCTACCTACCTACAACTCGAAGAGCCTAGTGACATGAATTTGGATTACAAAGTTGACGATTTGTAAAGTACAAGTTTTCACAAAAAAATCTTAATTTATTAAAATATTTGTCGCGATCAGAAAAGGAAAACAAAAACCAAGAAGAAAAAAAACTATTAGCAACTCTGAAGGAAGGGAGAATATCTTCAAGATGTGAAGAAATACATATGTCTTGAAATTGAAGCGGGCTGGAAGACTATCAGATGATTTCTTTTTCTTTTAAGAGTCGAGAGCCAACTTAGAGGCGCTGACTGATCTGCTCTAACCCCTTCGTTATATCATTGTTCTCATTTCCCAAAAGATGCCGACAGTTTAACATATACAAAGTTACATAATTCCTTGCTAATGACGATTTGCACACACACACACAAAGGCACGCACACACGCACGCACACACACACACACGCACACACACACGCACACGTGCATGCACACACATACGCACGTGCACGTGTGTATGCGTGTGCGTTTGTATGCGTGTTTGTGTGTATGTGCGTGCGTGTGTATGCATGTGCGTATGTATGCGTATGCGTGTGTTTATACATGTGCATAGATGTACATAAGTGTGTGTGTGTGTGTGTGTGTGTGTGTGTGTATGCATGTGTCTGCGCATGTGAATGTGAGCAAGTGTATTTGAAAAAAATGACGTCTGTTGCGACATTTATGTGGTAAATTCCCATCAAACCGCCTATGTAACCAAAACACAAGTACCTATCCTCCTTACTCTTCTTGAAATCAATAAGTCAGATTATCCGTAAATGGATACTTCTAATTGCAAAAGGTTAAGTATGTAATTAACGCTGTCATACTTGTGTTTAAGGTTAAGTAAATCCTTATCAAGACAAATATAGAAGTAATCATGAATGTAAATCTGAGCTTGATAAAGTGTTTTTTTATGTGCCTAAGATGTGTTTAAAATATGTTCAAGATGTATTTAAGATGTTTTAGATAAGTTTAATTTGTGTTTAAGATGCGTTTGATTTCTCTTGTTTGTTTTAAAATTCATAACTGTTAATTAAAACTTCAAGAGAAATTTGTAATTTACTTTGATGTTTATGAACTATAAAATAATTACTACAGCTGAACATAAAATCACAAGAAATGCTGCATGCTTCAAGTGACTTTGTATTTGGAGTCCACATTATGTTTAGATATGTCATGTCTTGTAAGGTATGATGATACACATTAGTAGACTCTCGTACATTTGCCTGCCACCTCTATATAGTCACTCGACCTGCCAGAAATAGCAGTCTAGACTTTCATAAATAACATCCTACAAAAGATACGTTGGATAACGTTGTTATTGTCGCGGCTAGATTGTTTTTGTTATCGTCGTGGAATCGTCGCGGCTAGAATGCTTTTGAACATAGGACTGTTAGTGCAGGACTGATTGGAGTTATACAACAAAAACTGCAATGACAATAACACCCCCACCAAAAAAAACAAAAAAACAAAGAAAAAACAGCATCAACAGCTTCAGATTTAATATGACCAACGTCAAGAGACAACTAAAACTAGTCACAACATTTTCATGAGATATAGAAATGGAATTTGAGCAAGATAAATGCTCATCCACGATAGTCAACTGAAAGATTGTCGACCAGGTAGAGAGCATGTACATCAACAGCATGTCTATCTTTCCTATCTTTAATGATGAAAGCTGCAAGTACATCGGAATCGATGATGATGTTGGGAAGTAAAGTTCTTACCATATTTGTTATTCATATTTTATTATTATTATTATTATTATTATTATTATTATTATTATTATTATTTTTATTCAGGTCACTGCCTGGAATCGAACTCGGAATCTTGGGGTTAGTAGCCCGCGCTCTTAACCACTATGCCATATGCCTGGTATATGGCGTAGTGGTTAAGAGCGCGTGCTACTAAGCCCAAGATTCCGAGTTCGATTCCAGGCAGTGACTTGAACAACAACAACAACAACAACAACAACAACAACAACAACAACAACAACAACAACAACAACAATAATAACATCGAAAAATACTTTAGGAATGAGAACCCAGGTTCGAAATTTCCCCATGACACCTGAGAGAAGTGACACGTAATATATATATATATATATATATATATATATATATATATATATATATATATATATATATATATATATATATATATATATATGTATATATATATATAATACAAATGATATATGAGCATATGCATGTATACATACATATATGTACATACCTACATCTACATGTATATATAGATGCATATCCGGATACAGGACGTCAGAAAAGTGAACGGGGACATAAAAAACAAAAAAAAAACGGACTTTGTTTACAGACAACAGAACGAACACATAGGAAAACAGACAAGCCACTTATGGAATTATTCCTTCATCTGCTGCCTCTATTCTAAACTAGGCGTTTCGAAGATAAGGCAGGACGCACTCTTAGAATAGTTCTTCCTGAGTAGTGGATTAAGCCACTAAACAGAGGCTTCTAAGGTAGCAAACACAAACCAAGACAGGAAAAATTAGACAGTGAAAACAACATTAAAAGGCCGTAGGGTCAAACGCGATGAGATATTGAACGCTATGATATGACAAAGCTGAACGGAGAAAAAGTAGTTTCGTCTTTCCTTTATGCTGGCTGGAGTGAGAAAGGAAGAAGTGACCACAGGTCACATGCGAGCAAAGAGGAGTGGTAGAGGGAGGAAAAGGGAGGAAGTGAGCGACGAGAGACAAGGAGGTAGAGTAAGAGAGAGATATGTATAGCAGTAAAGGGGAGAAGGAAGGACAATAGAAGGAAGCAGAACGGGAAGGGGCGATAGGTAAGAAGAAAGATAGATAGATAAATAAATAGATAGATAGATAGATGGATAGATAAACAGAAAGATAGAGTCGCGTCAGAAATATAAAGTTGAAACCTACTTGCAAATGGACGCGTCGCGTTCGATAATATAATAATATAAATGATATATGAGCATATGCATGTATACATACATATATGTACATACCTACATCTACATGTATATATAGATGCATATCCGGGTACAGGACGTCAGAAAAGTGAACGGGGACATAAAGCACAAAAACGGACTTATATATATATATATATATATATATATATATATATATATATATATATATATGGTGAGAATTTACAAAAAAAAGAAAACAACACAAAAGACGAAGACGGGTGTGTAAACAACAAACTGATGTATTAGTTTAATGCTCGGGAAGTGAGGAAGTCTTTTACGTTTCGAGCCTACGCTCTTCGATTGAAAGGAATACAGAAATTAACAGGGAGAGAAAATAGAAAAGGGTTTAGTGGCTATCGATCTATCATGGCGAATGCCGGACAGAGGGGTCACAGAGGAGAGCTAAGAAGTAGGAGAGATAATAAAGTAGCAGTTATTCCAAAACGAAGGTGCGCGTGTGTGTATGTGAGAGCGTGTATGTGCGTGTGGAAGGGGGCTGGTGACATTGACATGTACCTGTGTGTATGTGTAGGTGTGTGGATGATGGTGTAGGTGCTGGGACGTGTCAGTGCTAGTGTGTGTGCTGGGAAGTGGTCAGTGCTAGCATGTGTGGGGTTGTGTGATGTGGTGTGGTATGGTGGTGTGGTGTGGTATGGTGGTGTGGTGTGGTATGGTGGTGTGGTGTGTGGTGGTGATGGTATGGTGTGGTAGTGTCTAGTGTGGTGTGTTGGTGTTCGGGTGTGGGGGAAGCGAGAGTGGGGGAAGCAAGGCTGGGGTCTAATGGATGGGGTGAGGGTTGGATGGTGGGGTTGGAATATGTAGGGGCGGGGTAACAAGGGAGGGGGTGACGATGAAGGGAGAGAGTGGAAGGGAGAAGGTGGATAGGAGTGAAGAGAGGAAGTAGGTGCCAGAGCAAGAGAGGAGAGGTGGGTGGGAGGAAGTAGGTGTGAGAGGAAGAGATGAAAAGGGGAGGAGGGTTAGATGAAGAAGGGAAGAGAGTTGAGTCCATGTGGCGCAGGCGTGGCTATAGGCGCAGGTGTGGCTGTGTGGTAAGAAGCTTGCTTTCCAACCACATGGTTCCGGGTTCAATCTCACTACCTGACACCTTTTGCAAGTGTCTTCTAGTGTAGCTTCGCGATGACCAAATCCTTGTGAGTGGATTTGGTAGAGGGAAACTGAAAGAAGCCCGTCGTATTTATATATGTATATATATATATATATATATATATATATATATATATATATATGTACATTTTATAATTAATAAGTCTAAGGGTAGCAAAAAATTAAGAAATTTAATTTACTACCAGTGGTGTAGCGAGAAAAAGATTAGTCAACAGACTATATATTATTCATGTAAGATACAGTGTACATTTAATACACATTAGAGATGCCCATAAAAGGACATCTGACCCGCTAGAAAGAGCAGCCAAAGCTCTACACCACAAAATAGGGATAATTTCGAAAAGGAATGAAAAATAAAAACATTATATATATATATATATATATATATATATATATATATATATATATATATGTATATATGTACATGTATATATATTTGTATATAACGTAGAACATATGTTCTATGTTCTACGTTATATATTTTAATAATTACTGGTATTTTTTATATATGTAAAGCATAATATGTTATACATGCATGTATATTGTTATAATTATTTTTTCAAAAATAAATAAATTGACATAATATGATGTCTAAAAGTTGATGAATACCACCTCCTGACCCCCCTCCATTTCCTTATTGCCATACACACACACACACACACACACACACACACACACATCCTTTCTACTATAGATACAAGACCTGACATTTTCGGTGATGGGGCTCGCCGATTTCATCGACCTCAGTGCTCGACTGATATTTACTTTATCGATTTCGAAAGGACGAAAGGCATAGTCGGCGCTGGTCTAATTTGTATTCAGAACGTAACGATGGACGATAAAACTAAGCATGTTTATCCGGCGCGGTAACGTTTCTGTCAGCTCGCCACTTTTGTATCAGAAATAATATAACTTATATATCAATATTAAATCCTGTAAATATTGTCATCATTGCATCATCAGCATAGACTTAATGTATAAATATTATCTTCGCTGTTTACAGTAAGCTCTATTATGTATACAAATCTTGTTTATACGTGGAAAGAGGATTAGTACATAATAACATTTTCTATTTGAAATCAATAATGTGGATTAACTCATAATACCTACATTACTGTTTTAGAAAGTATTATACGTTGGGATTGATTGCTGCTTTAAAGGACTTGCTAGACCTAAGGCACTTGATTTGCATTAATGCTCGACAGACAAAGCCGAAAAGTGATATATGAATCTAAGATAACAGGAAATATTAGCTTCAGCAAAGATGATATTTTAAGTCTTAGTAGAGTTTTACTAACAGTGACAAGCTATATTCGTTGGCTGTCTCCAATTTCGCAACTTCTCTTTGTAAAGAGTCAATACTAACAAAACTGTAGCGATCGAAGTGCATATCTTCTTCGAATCGATTAGGAAATGTAGTTGTAGAATCGAAGAAACTACTGAATTCAAGAGTAGACTTACTAACTGTATCAAGAATATTGAGTTTAAAAAACCCTTTAAATAGAATAGAAACAAATCAGGTTGAGGTTTATAAATTTTCTTTAACAAACACAATGATTGCAAAATTATGCCTTCTGAGTGAAGATAATTCCTTGATTATTTTACAATATAATATAATTTAGGTCTATCTCAAGACGGTTATAACGCAAGGCTGGACGCGAAACATTGCATCATAACAATGTTTTCCCTATGCATATAAATAAACACACACAGACACAGACACACACATACATTCACACTTACAGATGGTACACACACACACACACACACACACACACACACACACACACACACACACACACACACACACACACACTTGCATGTATGCACGGAAAACGCGCACACATCATATATTTGTTTGCTGCATGTATCTTCTTTTCTTTTTTTAATATCTAAACTTTTCTTGTTTTCCCGCATGTGTAGAACCGTTCTTCTAGTGCTGTCTTGATTTTGGAAAACCGTCTCGTAGCAATTACCTATCGCAGTGTATTTGTTGCTATTTTTATTAATATGCATAAAGATATTAATAAACTGATCTACGTTAATATACTGACCTATATTAAAATAAGAAACTGACTTAATAAATATTTTCGTTCCGATACATGCCGGAGTGTTACAGAAAATTAAATTGCGCACATTATTGAAGGCTATTAAGTAAGATATTATACATATAGAATTCATGTAATTTACCAGCTTACAATATTAAACATATTTCAAAGAGAAAAAATATAAATTTATAGTAAATGAAAATATTATAAATATTGCTTACCGTGGTTAGAAGATTAAATTTTTTTCTTATCCCAAAATAGCACTATTGAAAAGTATTGTTATCAGTAAATATCTTTAGCATTCCAATCAAACAGAGGCGTTCGTCCCATCGGATATAGTATTAGAGTTTATTTAACTGAGGAAAATATAAAGAAGACTCTAAGTTATATAAATATAAGTATATATATTGGGCTATGTTTTAAGTTCACAGAACTTGATCATAGAAACTCAAACTAGATTCTTGTTACTAAGGAAACAATTAATGAAGCTTATCAATTGCTTTTCCTAGGCCTTCTAAAAGCATAGGCGGCAGTTTTCAAGAAATCTGTAATATGTAATAAATCATTATTTCAGAGAAAATACTAGGAATATTTTTTTTATCGATAATTGCACGTCTAGCGTTTAGCTATATTTTGAAATATAACTATCCAGTAGAACACCATTCATACAGTGGGACTCTAAAGGTATTATCTTCAGAGTAAGTCTCTCCCTCCAAGATATATCTTCCAGAAAGTTATATACTTTTTTTGATATCAGTTAGAATAAAAAAAATATGCTTGTTGCCAATAAAATGAGATAACATAATAAACTTTGTAGATACTGTTAGATAGACATCACTAATGTAAAATTGTTCATCTTGAGTAACATACACGGAATCAAAGGACAAGGGTCATTCGAACGGCTTTGATAGGCCTTCATGAATCAAGCAGTTAAGACCTGTATGTTTAGTCTTTCGAATATACATTTTGATCAGCATTTCAAGGAAAATCAAACTTTTAATGAGCTGTTGGTCTTTATACAATGTTTTGAATATGTTGTTGCTACAGATAAATCTTACCTACACTGTCTCAATTAATCAAGTTCTATATAAACAACAGGCATACCTGCCAACTCCAAACCTGCGTATCGGTTTTCTCATTATTCTCAAATTCACTTATATTTTATATGCTAAACAAAGAACTTCTACATCAGTGTACAATTTTGCTTTCTAATCCACAGAACAAATTCCGACATGTGATTGCGTCTTATGAAAATATCACCATATACTCAGTCAATCATTTATATTTTTATAGTTGCATTCATAATTTTGTCTTAATCCGCAATCTCATATGAAAATATGTTTTAATAACATTTCCGATATGGCAACGACATTATGGAAGAGCCATTTGAACCATTAGAACCGTTATGGAAGAGCCATTTGAACCATTAAAAAACTGTTAAATTCACTTATAATTTATGAAGTGTCATGAAGTGTCAAAGTTTTCGTCGTACAACTTCATCCTGATCACTGGCAGAACTCCACTGCAATTGTTTGAAAATTCGTTAATGACTGGTTCTTAAAAGCCTCATACTGATGATCATGAAAAATACACGATATGTACTATACAGAGCAAACAACTGGCGATTACATGCACCGAGTTAAGGACTGAAAACGTTATCATCAAATGAACCTCTAAACCATACATACTGAACCTACTATTGAAGAAACCCAATACAGAATCCATTAGTAAACAGAAAAGAACTCTGCTGTGTCGGAAACTCTCAAAATAGACATATTAATGGTGGACTTCATAAGCGCGATGAGGAATGGATTACCAGTGTGCTTAGAACAGTAAATGCTACGATAACAATAAGTTTCATAGTGTAATGGTTATAGATGAGACCTAATAGGGAAGTATTGAATATATGTAGAGAAATTCTGAGAATCCAAACTGAAGTCAAAGTCGTAAAAAAATGTAAATGTATGAATTGATTATTTGAAAGCCCTATACTTTTGACAAGGGGATACTTATCAAAGTAGTTGGGAAATAGAGCCACAGACTTTAAGGAGCATGTGATAACTTCTCTGAAGCTTATAAAGGGACCGATGGCTCTCAAGCAGACTACTGGAACAGTTTTACCATTAATAATAGTAGATTCATAAATCATAACAAACATTTTAGATTATTTGGAAATTATATTCTTCACTTCTGTCTTTTGCATGTGACTCTCTATATGCTATACAATACTTACAGACAATTTACGAGAGTGTAGAACATTTCCTAAGCCAAACATGTTTCTTTCTTGCAATTCGGTATTATATCTGTGCATGACTTACATTTCTTATAATATTATTTACAATTATAAAAATTCAACCTATTTGTGCTTCGTTATTTTCAGTGACATATACACCAAATGTCTGGATACTTTTTTGATCAACTATTTCGATATTGTTTTTATTTAGGCATATATAACGTGCTGCAAAAGTTCTGTACTTAAAAATCCGGTTCTTTTGCAAAGTATTTTTGTTTTGTTACCACTAACTCATACGCCTAGCAGAGTGATATTGTATCACGCGCGATGCAATTGAGTCGTTTGTGTTCAGTCGAGTCCAAGGAGATCACACTTGCAACATACACTGCCATCTAGACTTTTCGAATTAGTTTATCGAAATTAAGCAGAAATATTTCCTTTTTTTTCTTGCGACCATCAACCTGGAAGATCACATTTTTCAACATCTTTGGAAATGTCATCACTTACACAAGTAGCGTCAAGTGAAACAGTAACACGAATGAGATTATCATTTCCAACTAATCTATCCATCTATACTGAATGTGTGTTTATACTATTACTTATTTTTTCCATCGCGTTGTTATTTGAAACATCATAGTATCTTTTATCTTTTATTTGTTTCAGTCATTAGGCTGCGACCATGCTGGGGCACTACCTTGAAGAATTTTTTGTTAAAGGAACCAAACCAGTACTTATTTGCCTGGTACTCATTCTATCGATAGCTTTTGCCGAATCACTAAGTTACGGGGATGTAAACACACCAGCACTGGTTGTCAAGCTGTGGTGAGGGACAAGCACAGACACACGCACGCACGCACGCACGCACGCACGCACACACGCACACACGCACGCACGCACGCACGCACACACACACACACACACACACACACACACACACACACACACACACACACACACACACAGACACACACACATACAGCGGTCTTCTTTCAGTTTCTGTCTAATAAATCATCTCACAAGGCTTTGGTTGCCTCGAAACTATAGTAGAAAACACTTACCCAATGCTACACAATGAAACTGAACCCGGAACCATGTGGCTGGGATGCAAGCTTCTTACCACACAGCCATGCCTGCACCTGTATACTCATTTTCACATCAGTACACTTACATGAAATTTCAAGATATTGCTACTGAGGATATCATATGACAAAATGAATGAAATAATATCTCTACGTGTGCAGTTGCTAAATAAACCACCAACGATAAAATATGGACCATTCAGGAATTACGCTGGTAAAAATTGATTGACAACTTATTTCATTTTCTCCCTGTCCGTTTTCATTTAATCCAAACACCTCATCTAAAAATGCAATTTCTTATTAAAGGAGACAATAGAAAGGCATTGAATTATATATTACCCAACCTAATTTAGACCTACCATAGCAATCCCTAATTCAAAACTCATATAAAAAAAAACTAACCTAAATATTAAGCCAGAGTAAATTAATTTTCCTGTGGATACAGTTCATCTCACGCCAAAAGGTAGATTGGTCAAATGCTACAGAAGTGACAAGAACATTGCAGTAGACCGACAGACTGAAAGCTAAAGAAAGAAAAAAAAAAGAGAAAAGGGTCACCAGACAAAATATTCATGAGTATGTATGTATATGTATGTATGTATGTATGTATGTATGTATGTATGTATGCATGCATATATGTATATATATATATACACACACACATATTTGATATAAATATATATGTATATGATATATGTATGAATGTATGTATATATGAATATATATGTATACATATATGTATCAATGTGTGTGTATGTACTTAGTTATATGTACATACACTATCTCTATTCAAATTCTTAAAAATAAGTACGAAAGTATTTCGCAATTAATTTTGTTTGCTACACTTCTATATCGACAGAATTTTAATTAAACTAAACATTAATAATAATGAATTTTTAGGAAATACATATATATCAATATTTTTACTCCTCTATATTAACATTTTCTTTTCTGAATTTTACATAACTTAATTATTTCTTATTATGGTAATAATTTCCAAATGGTTTCTTAGAGTTTTTTTGTTTTTGAATACGGTGATCCACGTCAGTAGAATTAAAACTCAGCCAATAAGAAAATTCAGTAGAACAGACAAGCTTACTTGTGATGATTGCTATATATAGCACTTTGTTTCTCTTGTTCTTTGCGTGAGAATGACGAAACTAAGGGCAAAAGTTGAAATTAAAGGTTTCAGTAGGGAGACGCATGGCTGAGTATAAAAGAGATGATGTGAAAAGAGTGAGAAGCCAAAGAGGTGAAGGGTACATTTCCTGAAAAAAGCAAACAAACAAAGATAAAAAGACTGCATATAGAGAAACAGTTCTTTGAAAGAGTTTTGTTGGAGTAGAGTGAATTGGGTAGGACTAACAGTTGAAAGAAACCACATAGACATATACATAGGATGACAGATTACAGAATTGTAGAATGGATGGAAGTGCACAGGAAGGAAGAAAGATATGAACAATAGTTGACGGAATTGCAATATTGGTATTGTTTCCATAACAGATTAAATGAAGTACTGTGAGTCAGACAAAAAACCCGAAAAAGTTGAATTTTGAAAAAGACAATTACACTTGTATACAATTACAAACATATGTATACACAAGCGTTCGTTATGTTCAATAACTTAAGCTACGTTATATATTTTATTATAAAAACTTAATAAGATGTACATGCATAACCAAAAGACATATCAATCCGTCGCCCGGTTTAAAACCACACTTAGCTCTCGGGCATATTTAGCAGAGGAGTTCTCTCTGATGGAAGTATTGGAGTCAGATCTTTTGTTTAAAGGTACTATATCCTTTCCTATCATCAGACTTGGAAGCCTTGTAAAAAGTCATAGGCAACGCTCTTTCTCTTGACTTAATAAAAGAAAAGTAATTTTTTTATAGGCAGAAACTTAACAAATGACAATTAATTATTTGCGTCTCCTTCAATTGACAACGGACATAAAAAAACTGAGAAGCAGCATTAAAAATATTGATATTGCATCATTTTTATATGGTTAATCACTCAGCTGTTAACGAGAACTGACTATTTTTGTCAGGGTGGCTAAACGATTAAAGCAAGCCGATTACTGTAGGTTTTCTGGAAGCAAAACAATAAAGCTATAGCTGGAAATTTGGCACTTTTAATGTGATTGCTAACATATTTTAAACATTCAACTACTCATACACTTACAGGCACATAGCTACACACACGTTCATACACTCATATACATACACGCATACATTTATCGTCGCTCGATCAGCCCGAAACAGTACCTACATTTCCGTCATATAACTTCCTATAGTCTTAGAAACCATATACTCTCATAAAAAACAGGAATACCACTAGTCCTAAATATGCTATCTTAAAAGATAGATAAGTTCGTCTCATCATGATTTATCTTACCCAGCTTAGATGATGATTGTGTCTCATACAACCACTAATGTACCGATTATCTTTCTACTGAAGAACTGTTTCCATTTTAACTTTCAGTGGCCATCTAATACAAAGATTCAGCTAACCGGTCATAGAAGAGAGATCTACAGTTAAAAGTCCTTTAAGTAGATCTTTACATCTCGACTTTAGAATTTGACAAATCTACGACTGTGCAATTCTGAAAAACTTAACAATAGAGCTATGTCAACACAGGCTGGATGCTTGCCGTTGGAACGTTCAGGATCAAAATTCAGCTCAATCATTACCGTTCTAGATGTAAACAATATCAACACAAAAGATGCAAAAGGCATATAGTTTTTCATCTTTATTTCACAAGAGACTGTGTGGGGAAGACATGTACGTAATTTAGTGCGGAAATAAGCAAGCCATACTTCTTTCCTTTAAGAAGACAGTTTATAAGATACAATCATTAATCACAAATACGCCTGTGATAAATGTCGATTATTAATATTATAGGAAGAAACTTTGGCTGCAATATTATAATTCCGCATAAGGCAATGAGCTAGCGGAATTGTTAGTACGTCAGGCAAAATACTTAGCGGCATTTCGTCTTTACATGCTGAGTTCAAATTCTGCCACGGTCGACTTTGCCTTTCATTCTTTCGAGGTCGATAAAATAAATGCCAACTGAGCACCGGTGTTGATCTAATCGACCTATCACTCCCCGGATATTTCTGACCTTGTGCCAGAACTTGAAGGCAGTATTATCATTTCACATAAAGCAGCGGGTTAGCAGAATTGTTAGCACGTCGGGCAATATACCTAGCGGAATTTCGCTGGTCTTTACGTTCTGAGTTCAAATTCCACCGAGGCCGACTTTGTCTTTCATCCTTCCGAGTCGATAAAACAAGTATCAGTTGAGCAGTGGAGTCGACGTAACCGACTTACTCTTTCCCTGAAATTGCTGCTTTGTGTCAAAATTTGAAACCAATAATATAATTCCACATGCTTTTATATTATAAAAGCATCTCCGCAGCTTTTTGTGGTTAAGGAGATGATAGTTACAAGAAATCGTTTGTATATTTTGATACAACTTAGAATGCACATAAATTCTTCACAGTCTATGATTTACTACACTAATGGATTGGTTGGTTTCATCATGTTTCATCACATATATCTGTGTGAATCTGTAGAATTACTAATGTCTTCATGACATCCATTTGAATTAGAGTGAATCTCAGACTAGTCGTTCATCTCTGTCTGCTTCAAGTTTCCGGAAACGAAGCATATATTTGCGTAGATGTTATGGACTTCTATGTAAGCGAGATGTGATTCACTCCTCTGGACAGTATTTTGACGACGCTTTCCTTATATTTGCATCAAATGAAGATGGTAATGTTCTTTACCGTATACTTTCACAAAAGTATATACCGATCAGGCTTAGAAGCTTTCAAAGTCTGGGATTTATTTTCTAAAATGCTTTCCACAGAAACTACTCTGCCTGAATTTTAGCATTAAACTATGTTTGTAACCCAGGTGGAGAGAGAGAGAGAGAGAGAGAGAGAGAGAGAGAGAGAGAGAGAGAGAGAGAGAGAGAGAGAGAGAGAGAGAGAGAGGTGGAGAGAGAGAAAGAGGGAGAGAGAGAGAGCGAGTTTAATATGAGTTTAATTAACAGCGTCATTAGCTGCTATTTATAAATGACCCTAGATAAGTGGAGTAGCTTCTATCTTCCGATTCTCTAGTGAAGCTGCTAGGTCAGCTGTGTCTCTTATATACCAACAACGACTGTGAAAATAAGGTGGTCAATGACAGTCTGAATATAAATACTTTTTCTACAAAGAACAATTGCGAAGACATATAATTTTAGTGTTTCTGGAACTTCACTCGAGTCTTAATTGAATAAAGAAATCTCTTGCTAAATGCTTTCTCCAGACTGTAAACAACAGTCGTAAGGTGTTATGCACAAGAAAATACCATAGAATTCTAGTAGAATTAGAAAAGAGAGTTCTCCAATATTTACCAAAATGTAGTAATCTCATTTTTTTTCCTTGAAGAAATATACAGTTTCAGAGAAAACGTGAAAATATTCTGCGTTGCTGGTTGTCTCTGTCTCAAGACACATATGTTAGTAAGATACCAATCCCATCTAATAACAATAGTTGCCTCATAAAAAATTTAATTTCGGTCGTTTGCCAAATAATATTGCATAGTTGTGTTATCGATGATTTTTCAATACTTCATTGGAGTTCATCATTTCTGTACTGGAACATCTTAGCTCAAAAAGCCAACTTGCTAGGTAGCTTGCCTGTCTACAATTGTTTTATAGAAAAATGTTCCAATTTTATATCGATGTAAAACGTTCTGTCAAATTAGTTCCTTTACCTCTAAAAAGCAAAATTAAAATATTTGATAAATAAAAACTGATCAATTAAATACCAGATAAACAGACAGATCGGGGTTGATATAACTGGCTAATAAAAGAATAAGTATATATTCTTTTACACTTATCTTTCGAAACACACGCACACACGGTTCGATGGGTAAATTGTCTCGCATTGTTTGTTTTTGATTTTGTCGACTACACCGTATAGTAGAGTCAGTTGCGCATCGTCTGTGAGAAAAACAGGACCACGATGCAATTGAGTCTGCCAGAAATTTGGAAACGACATGCTGTACTGCTGGGCATTTGCAACGGAAGCTCCAGTACGAACATTTCAGAGTGTTTGGGTGTTAATCTGACGACAGTGCAATGCGAGGACATGTACCGAGTTTGATAAACATCAAACATCCAGGCAACATCATGGTGTTTGGAGTGATGACTAGTGATGGCAATGTTATGCTTCCATTCATCTCCACATACAGCCTCAGACTCAACATGAAGTCCTATATCAAGTGCCTGAAAGAGGTAGTACTGCCATGGGTCAAGAGGGTGGCTGCTGGAAGACCCTATGTCTGGCAACAGGACTCTGCACCATGCCACACAAGCAGGAGAACTCAGTCATGGCTGTCAGACAATTTCTGCGACTACATCACCTCTAACATCTGGCCACCTAACTTCCCCGACTGCAACCCCCTTGCGTGTGGGGCGCAGTTGAGTGAGAGACCAACAAAGCTCCTTGTAACACCAAAGATGAACTGAAGGCAAGGATTATAGTAGCATTCACTTAAACAAGGAGACCGTCCAGAAGAGTTGCAGGAGATTCCGAAGTCGTCCAGAGGCCGTGGTTGAAGCTAATGGCGATTTTATTGAATAAATTTACTCTTTAGTATTTCAAGATATTTCTATGTGATTTTGGTAAATATATCATTTTCTATGTGATGTCAGTGTTATTTTCATTTTTGCGTAATTTAGATGACAACACATTCACCGCACCATGTATATACATATACGCATGTATGTATGTATGTATGTATGTATGTATGTATGTATGCATGTATGTATGTATGTATGTATGTATGTCATTATTCAGTTTATTTCAAGATTTCTTACCGATAGAATAAGAACTGGTTTCTAATCCTCGATCCAAAGCTCTATCATTGGAATTTCAACATCAACAACAGGGTATGTATGTATGTATATATGTATGTATGTATGTATGTATGTAAGTATGTATGTATGTATGTATGTATGTATGTATGTATGTATGTATGTGCAAATTTGTATGTTTTATGTATGTATTCTCATGCATATAGTTACATATCTCGACATGCTCATATATATATATATGAATTGGATCTGTAGTCTTCGAATTGACTTTCTCCTTTCTGGTTTTGAGAAGCCTAATTTCTCAAGATTGGTATTTAGACAGTGTGTTACATATCCCAGGGTCCCAATAATTATAGATATAAACCTGAACTTGTAATCTGGATAGAGCAACAGCAGATTTCTCAATAGTTCAGCATAGGTGTTCTCTTTTCTACTGATCTTCAGCTTTATGTTAACATCCGCTGGGAAGCTAATTTCCACAACTGTGCACAGTTTCTCTTCTCTATCCCAAATCATTTTATCAAGTCTATTGTGCTTACATTTTATTGAGGTCTACACTGGTACATTCCACCAGTATTCCTTTCCATTACGAGTGGATATGGCTTCTACCATATTGTGGTTTTTATTTCTTTGTTCTAGGGATTATCCTTCCTACGGATTTCAGTATAAAGTGTCCTAGCTACAACGTCATGTCTCATCTGTAGATAATACCGTGATGACATTTTCGGACAACTGCTTATGATGTGGGTGATATCTTCAGTGTGAACTCCACAAAGTATGCATCGATTGTCACATTTTACGGCTTTTCCCGCATCTCTATCCCTTTTGTGCATCAGGTACTTGGTTGATATTTCCTGTTCCTGGATTGCAAACACATATCCTTCAAAGTGGGAGGTAGTAATCCGGCTCTTAGTCCATGATAAACTGCTTTGATGATCGATGTTACTATCATCACGGAGCTTTCTAGTAGCATATCCATGCATAGTCTTCTGCCTGAATAGGCTCATCGTTTAATCTGATGATATGTTGCAGTATTGGGCATGTATTCTAGGTTATAAGACAGAGCGTTTTGCTCAAGGAGCCGTCTTCCAAGTCTTATGTTTTATCAGCCTCATGTATGCAAACTTGGTCAAGGGATGCATTTCGACACTTGGTGGTTAAAAGATGTTGCCGAAGGGATATGATGCGACATTCAAAGGCATTTTGGATCAATGTCAAGCCCCTACCATCTTGTTCACGTTTTATGTAGAGGCAGCCTACGTCACAGTTTAGGTGGAAATTATGTGTGCTTGTTAGTATTTTTCGGGTTTTCACATCACTGGCTCGGATCTCATCCAGCGTCCAATCAAGCAGCCCAAATGTTGGTATGATTACTGACACTGCAAACACACTGTGGGCCACTGTTTTATTGAATGCAGAGAGATGTATGTATTTATGTATGTAAATTGGAATTTCAGCATCAACAACAGGTAATTTTTGTATGTGTGTATGTATGTATGTATGTATGTATATATGTATGTTTGTATATATACATGCACACATACATACATGTATGTACGCATGTATGCATATCTGTATGTATGCATGTATGTCTGTGTGTGTATGTGTATATGTATGCAAGTGTACATGCATGCGTGCATAGAAGAGATCAGAGGCAGATGCAAATTACTATCACATATTTTTTTTACATATATTCCAAAAATTGCTATTACCTTCCTTACTTTAGGAATAGCTTCATTTCAGAAATATTTTCATTGGCTCTGGTAATTTTTATAACACATTTTATAACATATTATATTTTATTCTAAATTATTAGATATATTTTACAGCGATGAGCTGTATTTAATATAGTCTGAAGGTTATTAAATTTTATTTTGACAATGTTCCAAATAAACATTTTATTTTTACAGGGATCAAATATGAAACGTATTTTCTAATTACCGCTCCATACAATTTTTCACCCTGCTCGTGGGAACAATGCTCATATTGTAAAGTTTATTTTTATGTGTTTACCAAGGCGCTGTTTTGGCAGAGACATTAGAGCGGATACCCGTAACGTTCAAGAACTTCCCACATAGTGTTGAGTAAGAGCGACTTGAAAATATTGACAAAATCAAAGAAAATTATGTACAGGTTCTTAATTTTTTTACTACCACGCCTCCCCTAGGAATTTGTCTTTCTTTCCACGCACCCTTGCATCTATAAATTTAATTATCTCCCAGATTTTAAATAAAATCTAAAATATGTTTTTAGTCTTTTTATTGAATATGAATTAGTTACATTATACAAACTATGTATAATTCTATGTATAATCAAATTATGCAAAAAGTGAGATACTTGACACTGCTTCTTAGCAAAAAAAGTTGTTATTTTTTAATATGAATTAGTCACATTATTAGTGAGATACTTGACACTGTTGTCAAACTTCTTTCAGAATCACATTATTTCATATATATGAAAACTGTGGATCAAACTTGTTTATAATCTATTAACTGAAAAAGATTTTAGTCTTAACACGATAATAATATCTAAGCTTTATACCAGTGATTCTTAACCTGAGTCTTGTAATAAAAGAACTTACAAAATAAAAGGCAAATGCTAAAGCTACAATTCAGAATTAGTGAGGGATATGAAGTGGGGTTAATAACGACAGAAAATGATAAGAGGCGCTAAGGCAGTAGAATGAGAAAACTAATGGTATAAGGCAATACTTTTGCATTTTTTCATAAACTTCTCATTATTTGACCATGCTCTCGTTAAGAGAATAAATATAATTAGAGAAATTTCTGCTTTTCCTCAAGGGCTCACGCCCCACCACGGAAATTACTGATGCCTCTCCCACCCAGGATAAGAACCAATGCTCTAGACACTTTTTGTGTGTCGTGGGGGAGAAGATTATATCGATATGTAGCATGTTCCTCGATCAGGTCTTAGACTACATTAGTTTTCTCAGAGAATTCGTTCAACAATGTGAGATCAGTATAGCACTAAGAATATTTGCGTGGATTTTTCTGTCATGGGAGATAATAATTTCAACTATATGTAACATCCTCTCTCTTTTTCTTTTTAAATTTTCTTAGAACGATAGTATCTCTCAAATCTACAGATATGTTGGCTTTGTTCCCATAAAAAGAAGGCTGACGTGACGAATCCGACTGAGATACATTTGACCACCACATTTTATAAGTTTTGCTAGATTTTTGATCTGGCACCGCAAATTTGTTGTTTCGTAATTTTGAAACTGCAACTTCAAGTTTTTGTGGTGAGGGTGGCGTATCCAGGTATGGACAAACAATTTGATGTGGGGTATTGTCAATACCTTCTGGCAATACATTTGATGACCGATTAAGTTAATTTTCGAAATGTTTTATGCCATCTCTTCTTTAAAGCGCCTTTTCTGCTAGAGTGAGGTTTTTACATGCCAGTTTGTTTGGCGCTGCTCGCATTTTTGTTAACCCCAAAACATTTCAAATAAAATCTCTTGAATGGTTCTTGTCTGCATAGTCTAGTATTTCTATGGATTTGCAATCCACCGTTAATTTTCCGTAGTTTTAACTCTTTGTTGTGCTTCTGTCATTGACCTCAAAATTCAGAATTTTCTCTCAGTCAAATTTACCTTTTTGCTTTTCTGCAACTACAACTTTCATTCTATAATAGTTTTCATCAAGCCAATCAAATTTCTGACAATGAAGTGTGCCAAAATTTTCTTCTGCAGAATCACGTATCACTTATTTGAGCATGTTCAGCTCTTCAATCGTGATCCCACAAACTAGTTTGTTATAGACTGTTGTTCATAGCAGTATAATTATTGTTGCAAGTACTGAGACCTTGAAAACGTTTAATATTTAATTTTTTCCTTCCAACGTTGTGTTGAAGCTTAAATGATCGTTTTATTTTAATTTTTAATTTCGTTAAAACCATCTGTAATCAGTCTCAGAACCACTATTGGATCGTACTGATTTATTAATTTGCACATCATCTAATATATCTCATTACCGTGTGATGACAAAATCTTAGAACAAGAACGCATCCATGTTTACAAGTTATTTTGATGGAAAATGATGTTAGTTATGGTAGATTCAATTCGCCAAATAAAGTTTTAGTAATAACACACCATTTGCATTGCATCTATTTACTCAGGTCTGCCATTTATAACTGTGCATCATTCATAGCTCCTTTCAAGGTGAACATCAAAGTTCCAAACTAGAAATAATTTTTCATCTGAATTAATAAACCATTGCACTAAACAATGCGATACATAGAAAACATCTAGACTTCCTTTAGCGTCCAGAAGGGCTTGAGCAGAGCATAAACATTGAGGAATGCAAAAAATTGCTTCCTTATTTGATAACACGCTCACATAAAGAGCTTTGTAAAATATCAAACTTCTTCACCAAAAATGTATGTAAGTTTTCACCAACACGTAATCCTTTCCCTAAAAGTATAACTTTGGTTATTCCCAATGACGTTATTCCATATCGATTCTGGTGTAATGAGAATGTTGAAATTTCAAAGTTCACGTGATGCAAGAGCTGTTCCTTCAGGTTTCTTACAATAAAAGTCATTAGATATTAAGCTCTAATAGATAAGAAGGTTCTTGAAAACTTTTCAAACCTCACGGTCCTCCCTAGGAGGGTACGTGAGAATTGAAGAGAGTGTAAACAAATTAGGTTGTTTATTTAATATAAGATGGTCTTAAATTTTAAGCTTTTATCAACATTATGGTATAGAAAGTAGGTGCAACTGATGTAAACTCTAATTTGTCTTCTCACAAATAAAGATAGGTATCAAAAATACTTTCTCTACTATTTTTTGTTTGTTTTGTTGTTGATGGTGCCTGGGTTTTGTCAGTTTGAGAGCAATTGCGTTAATAGGCTTCCGATGTTAAAGGATTCATGTAGGGTGAGCAGGGTAGCTGTGGATGGACTGTTTTTGATCGAGTTCTCGGCTCTTCAAGGCCGAATTGGTTGAAGTAGCATGTGTACACCACCAACAACAACGACAACCACAGCAACTACCACTACTATTACATGTACATGCAATTCATAATATGTCGAAACTGAACCAGTATCATTTTCAAATATTGTTCAATAGGGTGTGCACCAGCTATTTTAATCAATGGAATGTTTAGTGACTTGATTCAAACCATTTGCACACAGCTTACCTGAAAATATAACTTAACTGCCTGATAATATATTTCAAGTTAAAATCGTTGAGGATTGCTTTCCTTTTGTCTAGTTGCTGCATTCGGTTATACAGGGCTTTTGATATGGAAATCATCCGCCACACTCAAAGGGGGTCGTGAAGAGCGAAAACTGTGTGAACAAGTTTTCATGTTTAACATACGTAAGATGGCTTAATTTTTTTAAAGCTTGATCAACATTTTGGTGAAGAAAGAAAGTTTATAAAATTATATGTATGCAGAGACCATTTTGCTTTCTCATAAAGAGGAACACTGTGCCAAATGATTTTTCTGATTTTATGTTTTTGCTACATGGATGTGTGGGTATTTGTCAGTTTGAAAACCACTGCCCTAATAAAAGAGTATCTCCTGTGAGAAGATTCATAGGGTTGAAGCTTGTGTTGTTTACGGAAATGTGTAGAATGAATAGCATAGATACTAAATAGGATTGCTCAGACATAGCTGTAACTGCTGGAGATCTCTGATATCTCAAAAAAAAAATTCCATTCCACATTCAAACTGTTAGTTCTGAGCCAGATGCTTCTAGAATACATCAATCCTGTCCTCGACTCCTATTTTTCATGTAAGTTGGAAATATAAGCAAAAGAAAAGGGAAGCAGAAAACGCCCCAATGGAATGAAGGAACAACCCGTCGCGTGAATTGGTGATCAACTGCAATGATCTTGGTCCCGCTGTATGATTGTCTTGCGACAGTGATAGATGCATTCTGCTGTAGTGAACTGCTGGGTATCTAGTCTATCTTGGTCGTTGTGATAGAAGGTCTATCCAACAAATACTGCTTTCAACTCCCGTGTTAATAAAATGTCAGAAGAACGGAGATAGAGGGTAATGCAGTCTGAGATATAGTACCCGGAGAAAGGACACGAGTGTGGTCGGGACTGGAATGCTTTTCATCATAACTCTGCTCGTTCAGCATCGAATTAGTGCTAATCATCATCATCATCATCATCAACAACCGCAACAACAACAACAGCAGCAGCAGCAGCAACAACAATAACAACAACAACAACAACAACAGCAGCAATTATAACAACATCATCAGCAATGATAATGGTTTCAAATTTTTGGCACAAGGCCAGTAATTTTGGGGAAGGAGTAAATTCAATTACATCGACTCCGCTGGTCAACTGGTACTTATTTTATCGACTCCGAAAGGATGAAAGGCAAAGTCGACCTCGGCGGAATTTGAACTCAGAACGCAAAGACGAAAGAAATGCCGCTGAGCATTTTGCCCGGCGTGCTAACGATTCTACCAGCTCGCCGCCTTCATCAACAATGATAATAACAACACATGTACATGTCGTTAAAAAAAATGCTGAAATCTGACTAATATGAATTTTGATGACCATTGTATGGGATATATACTGGCAATTTTTATTGTCAATACATGATATATGAAACAATTATTATATTCGATATCTGTAAGCTTCAGTGACACAATTCAATTTAATCTGAAATAGCTTACCTGAAAATATAACGTCTCTGACTTGTTCGCTGATATCAACTGCTTTGATTTCGTGTAATGTTATCTCCAACAACATATGTAAGGGCAACGAACCTTTTCACCTGAATACCGCGAATACCATGTGCTTTTTCACTTAATACATAAAGCTGCAGCTTAGTATAATACATATAAGCTGATTGACAACTAAGTATTGTATTTTAGCCAATCGCAGGCTCTAGAGATTCGTGTGTGAATTAGATTATTTTCGCTAATTTTAAACCAATTTGGTTGGTTTCAAATAGCATTTTTTTTGTTTTCTTTTTATATATCTATGTTATGCAGCATTATTGATAGTTGCATCTCCCAAGGGTATTAGCGACTTTAAAGAACGAAGTCAGTTCACTTTCACTGCTATGTCCTTGAGAAAATCCTGACTGTCATATCTCCCCACCAAATTCAGCTTCCATGTACGAGACAACTATTAATGATTTTATGAAAATGTAAACATTGTTTTGCACGATTGTGATTGACTCAACTTTTAAACTACCACAGCTGACAAAATTTCTACAAAGTCATTACTTAGCCTCTTATGACCACACATTATCAATTGTAATAAGAGGCCATTCATACATGGCCTCAGCGATCCATGGATGCTCCGTGACTATTTTCTGGGGCCCTCTCCTTAAAAAGATGCTCACCGCTTTTGAATTCCAAGAAAAACCCCTCTCAATATCGGCACTCAAATGTAGTTTTGTTTTGCCCTGACTTGCCAAATTCATCTCAGAGGTTCCGCTGTATATTTGCTAGAATTTTAACTGAAGTGAGGATCGTATAGCATTGACATACTGTACCAGATTGAAATTAAAACTTACGAAGTAATGCATCCATCCATCTGTCCGTCCGTCCATCCTTTCATCCATCCATCCATCCATCCATCCATCCATCCATCCATCCATCCAGCCAGCCAGCCAGCCAGCCAGCCAGCCAGCCAGCCAGCCAGCCAGCCAGCCAGCCAGCCAGCCAGCCAGCCAGCCATACATACATACGTACATACATGCTGAAACCTCTTCTGAGGAAATCGTAAATAATACTGACTACGACTGATAGATAACAATAAAAATGAGAGGAATATACTGTCAGTACAAGAACAAGCAGTAACCGTTTACAAACAAACATAAATAATTGAAGAATGCTAACAACCGAAAGAGCACTACACAGTAAAATTCAAACAAAAATTCCCCATCTTCCTTAACAAACAATTATATGAGGGAACGATTACCATACAGTTCAAGAGAAAATCGAATGACTTGATGTCATCTGCGATGGACCAAATAGCAAAAGAACTATTAGCAGAGATTGAAAATCTCAACTACCGGGCATTGCATGTTCTGCTATACTGTACTGGGATTACCATTCTCCAACAGGTAAGAGTATTGGAGATCTATCGTAATGAAAAGAATCAACCAAAATGAATTATCTCTCTCCAGATCCATACTGGCACACTTAAGAAAATACTGGACTATAAGACACTGACATTAAGTGAACAGCGAATAATAAATTCGCAAACAACAGGTTGCAACTTTATGATAGATTATTAAAAGTCTTTTTGGAACTGTTAACAAGAAGCGCAAACGAGCAAGTTGATCGCTCTTAAAGCAGTAAGAGAATAATTATGTAATAAAAATAATGTTCGAGAGTGAAAAGCCATCAATCACGAATTTGTAATAAACTCATAGGCAGTGTATCGAAGTATGAATGACCATCAAGATTATTAAAGCCTCTCCTCTAGAGCCGTTTTGGGGAGGGATCTATAATGTAAACAAAAACCACAACCAAGAGGAAATGTATTTAGATGAGAAATGGAGTGAGTAATGTGCAAACATCTCTCCCTCTCACCAAACATGTTATATCAGCAATAAAACTCTACTGTCGGTTGTTGCAGAACTGCCGAGTGGAAAATAGCCTGGCGGACACCTGATAGTTTGTTATTGGCACAGAAAACTCACATTCTACAGGGCAGTCCTCATCAATCTATTCAAAAGAACAATGAATGTTAAGACTAATATGCCAGATAGGTTGGCATTCGCACTAATATTTAAAAACCAAGAAACGCATGCAACCAAAAATTACAGGCTCATAGCGTGCTTGAATGTGATCAACAAATTATACCTAAGTTACTTGTATGTATTCCACCAGAAATACATACACAAATGTGCCATACACATAACGTAGTGACTGAAGAATAAGCAGGTGGAAAGAAAGGGGTCTGGAGCTGTCATGAACAACTCCCCGTCATGAATGTATCGCTAGACTATAAGTGCTTGACACTTTCACATTCATAGAGAATAGAGTCACAATACCTTGTTAAGATTCCACCTGCTACAGTCAATGGTATTAAGAACTTCACAGCAGCATAGTCTACAGAGATATCATTAAGAACTCCCATGGGATATAGGAATGGAGTTTGGTCTGGGTACGTGTTGAAATTTGGCACTCAAACGAGGAAAAATTGTCGACCAGGCAATGAATATGGATAAAAATAGCTTAGCTAGCTCCCTTATCACCAGTGATGAATGTTACAAACACCTTTGTATCGATGAGAATATTGCATACGTTGGTGTTGTGAGTAAAAATAGAGTGATAAAAGAATACTTTAGCAGACTTCTGAATTTGTGGAAGTTAGGGCTGTATGCATCTAAAAGAACTATATTCCACAATGCTTTCGTAATGCCATCACCCAGAAAGCTATGCCTTTGCTAGCAAACGACAGGAGATAGCTATTAAAACATGATCAGTCATAAATTAGAAAGAGATATTGGGTAATGTAATTCTATCTATGCTATGTATACGAAAATTACAGATTAGTCATGAGTAGAAAACTTTAATCATATTCTCATTCAGGGAAGATTTGAAGCTAAACAATAACGAGTGATATAAGTAGTAGAAGCGACATTGGATTCCTTATTTCGAAAAGCTGTGCTGATGGCCAGTCCTTGGGTAGTGTCACTGATAATCATAAGGTACTGCAACTTTAAATCTGCAACTTTAAATCTGTTCTTTTTTCCCATATCAAGGACAATGTATCATGACAAAGTCTAATAGAACATCTGAAAAACAAATCCGATGGGCAGATATCCTCCTAAGGCCAACATTTGTGAACTCAAATTCAATACTAAGATTACTTACTTCTTCCTACTAACATAACCATCATGTCTACAGTTTGTGTATGAGACAGAGATTGCCATCACATATACTTAACCAGTATGTGCAGTGTAAACTATATTCCCGATTAAGACTAGTTTCTAAAACTGATTCCTGCTATTGATTTTCATAATCACGCGTCATCAGTAGTCTTCCAGTTACTCAGAATAAAAAAGTTCTTTACTCTTAGTATAAGTTCTTTTCCATTTTCCAAAATACTCCCTCTATCATTTGTCTTGCCTTGAGAACGTCTATTGCAGTTAATTTCTTCCTGACTCACTTCTACTTGTAGTCACCATTTCGCTGGTTTCAGTCAATAATTCTTCTGAATTGCGCCACGTTTGTAGACCGACACTGCTTAGAGCACAGGCTGAATTATATGTCACCCCGAACTGTCTGAAAAAATCAGTTTTCTTGTCTTCCTGTATCCCTGGCTGCTCATAAAATCTCAAACATTCGTGGTTTTGTTCCCGTCCTTTTTCTAGCCACCTTCCTTTGCTCATCGATCGTGTCATCACAGTCGAATTAACGCCATAGTCATCAAGTTAAATAAAAGCCTGAAACTTGGTAATTCTACACTGACTACCCACCTACCCTTGGCAGCAAAAGAGCATCACCTTGAATCCATCCAAGACTGTTCAATAATTAACTGAAAATATTGTTCTCCACGTCCCATAAACAGAATTAAATACTACAAAACTACAACGAGAAATTGATTCCTCTCTTTTATTGAAATAACCTATTTTCTTTTGTATATTCATTCATTCGGTTATGATTGAATAGCTGTGAAAGTTAGTGTTTTATGCATTATTTTTGTGGATATGACTATATCATTGTTACCATTCATTTCTACATATGCACTTTGGGCACTTGTCTTCTACTATAGTTTTGAGCCGACCAAAGCCTTGTGAGTGGATTTGGTAGACGGAAACTGAAAGAAACCCGTCGTGTATATATATATATATATATATATATATACAAGAATAAGGGCAGAGAATCGTCAATTAATAATAGAATTAATAATTAACAATTTTGCCAAGTAGTTCAGTATGAAAAAAACCTTTATCGGTAAAACTATTTATCATTATAAATATACAGGGATTAGCAATTGAGTTGCTTCTCCAACATACTGGAAATTTAGAAATAGCAGTCAAAGAACTACTGATTCCAAACTACAAATTTTTCTCTAAAGCGGATGGCGATATTTATGGCACACATAGAACAAAAACCGGAGGGAAAAGCGTAAACAAACCAAGCCTTTAGTTAATTGGATACGAATCGTTTCATGGTTAAGTGAATGGAAATTTCACTATTCCAATCTTCAGCCCAAATATTCAGATAAATTTGAAAGTGTCTCTAAAAAAAATTCACGGTAATCTTTGGCCATGCGACACCAAAAATCAACGATAAGAAAGGCACTTACGAATTCATCGGCTAGCGAGTTCAGGCACCTCACCTCAAAAAAATCTATTCCATGTGCGTCACAAATAGTCCCGTATGAAAAAAAGTCCCGTGTGGAAGGGATTACGGTTTAGACATCTAACTTAGAGATATCAAATATAAAATATACAAGAATAAGGGCAGAGAATCGTCAATTAATAATAGAATTAATAATTAACAATTTTGCCAAGTAGTTCAGTATGAAAAAAACCTTTATCGGTAAAACTATTTATCATTATAAATATACAGGGATTAGCAATTGAGTTGCTTCTCCAACATACTGAAAATTTAGAAATAGCAGTCAACACGGGACTTTTTTTCATACGGGACTATTTGTGACGCACATGGAATAGATTTCTTTGAGGTGAGGTGCCTGAACTCGCTAGCCGATGAATTCGTAAGTGCCTTTCTTATCGTTGATTTTTGGTGTCGCATGGCCAAAGATTACCGTGAATTTTTTTAGAGACACTTTCAAATTTATCTGAATATTTGGGCTGAAGATTGGAATAGTGAAATTTCCATTCACTTAACCATGAAACGATTCGTATCCAATTAACTAAAGGCTTGGTTTGTTTACGCTTTTCCCTCCGGTTTTTGTTCTATGTGTGCAATAAATATCGCCATCCGCTTTAGAGAAAAATTTGTAGTTTGGAATCAGTAGTTCTTTGACTGCTATTTCTAAATTTTCAGTATGTTGGAGAAGCAACTCAATTGCTAATCCCTGTATATTTATATATATATATATGTATGTATTGAGTCCCCCTTCGATCATGACTGATAATGGGACTGCACTTAGAAAGTTACCCTCCCAGGCATTAGTCCCTGCAAGATTGTTTATGGAAGACCAGCAGTCGCCCATACATACCACCCTCCCCTCTCCACGGCACGAGTGTTATCCAAGGGAAAGGCAAAGGCCGATACAGCTTGGCACCTGTGACGTCGCAGCTCATTTCTACAGATGAGTGAACTGGAGCAACGTGAAATGAAGTGTCTTGCTCAAGAGCACAACACGCAGCCCGGTTCGGGATTCGAAATAGCAACATCACGATCGTAAGCTCGACGCTCTAACCACTGAGCCATGCGCCTTCACACACACACACACACACACATACACACACACACATATATATATATACACATACATACATACATGCATATGTATGTGTCTTCGTGTCTGTGATTGCTCTCCCATGCCCCGCTTGACATCTGGTTTTGCTGGTTTTTCTGTGTTTACGTCACTGTAACTAAGACACCAATAGAACAAGTGCCAGGTTTAAAAGAACGCTGAGGCTTTTCAAGGTGCTGACTCAGTACGGACGAAGTCTTAATAGCTGAAACAAGAAATTATATATATATATATATATATATATATACGCACACACACACACACACACACACACACACACACACACACACACACACACACACACACACACACACACACATATATATATGTATATACTCTTTAGTCTCTTTTACTTGTTTCATTCATTTGACTTTTACCATGCTGGAGCACCGCCTTTAGTCGAGCAAATCGACCCCAGGACTTATTCTTTGTAAGCCTAGTACTTATTCTATCGGCACTTTTGCTGAACCGCTAAGTTACGGGGACGTAAACACACCACCATCTGTTGTCCAGTGATGTTGGAGGGATAAAGACAGAGACACAAACATATAAATACATGTATACGACTGGCTTCTTTTAGTTTCCGTCTACCAAATCCACTCACAAGGCTTTGGTCGTTCCGAGGCTATAGTAGAAGACACTTGCCCAAGATGCCACGCACTGAGACTGAACCCGGAACCATGTGGTTGGTAAACAAGCTACTTACCACACAGCCACTCCGACGCTTATATATATAATATATATATTAAACAAGTTTCTCATGAATATATAGATGATTTTTTATAATATGATTTATTAGACTAAGTTAGAAGTAAATGTATTGATTTATAGTGATTGTAGCTTTAGTAATTTTCCTTGATATAATAAATAAACAAAAAAAATTATCATTTGTACGAGGTCTGATCAATACGTATCCGGGCTATTACCGAAGCTAAAGCACGAAACTGAAGCACGCAGAATAAAGCTGATTGGCAAAGATTGACCTGCCGCGCATGTGCACTAAGTTTTAAGGTTCTAGCTCACTTCCGCTGTTTACAGCAGTGCTTGGAAGGAAGGCCTATAGCAGGTGATCGTCGCATTGACCAAGACACAGAAAGGTGTCATGGCGATATCTGCTCAGAGGCCCATGCAATGTTGCAGAAAGTGTGTGGAGAGTAGTGTATGAGCCGCGCACAAGTGTATGAGTGGTTCAGACGTTTCCAAAATGGCCGAAAATAAGTCGATATTCACAAACGTTCTTGGAGACCTGCAACCAGCAGAACTGAGAAAAACATCGCAGATGTGCGTGCAGCTGTGAGAGGAAATCGTTGAATCACCATCCATGAGTTATTAGAGGATGTGCAGATTAGTTACGGTGCAGTTCAGTCCATTATTACTGAAGATTTGGGTATGAGACGCGCGTCTGCCAAGTTTGTGCGAAAACTGCTTTCATCTGACCCAAAACATACTCGGGTTTCAATTCTACAAGATCTTGATTGTGTCGAGAACGATATATATATATATATAATAATAATAATAATAATAATAATAATAATAATAATAATAATAATAATAATAATAATAATAATAATAATAGGAAGATAGGGAAAACACCAGTAACAATAAAGTCTGTCCCATCAAAAGAAGAAGTGCAAGAATTTTGGAATAAAATCTGGGCAGAAGATAAAACACACAATGAAAAGGACCCTTGGATTGATAGAATATCTACAGACCTAGACTCCTTAGAAGTCTCCAGGAAAGGATAAAATTCCTAACTTCTGGTTGAATGCCTTCCCAGAAAGCCATGAACTGCTAACAAAACTTTACAACGATGTTTTGCAAAATCCTAGTTTGATGCCCTCTTGGCTAGTTAATGGTTTAACATTCCTGCTTCCAAAAAATGAGGAAACAAACGAACCAAAAAATTATCGCCCCATAACCTGCTTAACAACAATGTATAAGACGCTAACATCTGTCCTAACCGAGTACACCTATAGTTTTTTAATAGAAAGTAGCATATTCCCTAATGAGCAAAAGGGATGTAAACGTGGATCTTATGGTTGTAAAGATCAGCTACTCATCAATAAGATGATCTTAGAAGATTGTCACAAGCGACACAAACACTTGTCAATAGCCTGGATAGACTATAAAAAGGCCTTTGATAGCCTACCACATAGCTGGATTAGGAAATGTCTGGAAATGTATAAAATAGCTCATACTCTGCGAAACTTTTTATCTGTAAGTATGAGATCATGGAGAACCACACTGATGTTGAACAATGACAATGAATCTCTAAATGCTGGAGATGTAAGAATTTAATGTGGCATTTTCCAGGGTGACTCACTATCACCATTCCTCTTCTGTCTAGCCCTAATACCGCTCTCAAAATTGCTCAATGATGCACAGTATGTTTATAAAATATTTGATAAAAATATAAATCATCTCATTTACATGGATGATTTAAAGCTCTTTGCAAAAAATGACCAACAACTCAAAGGCCTACTAGCGATTGTTAAACAATTCAGTGATGACATCAGGATGCAATTTGGCCTTGATAAATGTGCAAAAGCTACCTTTATCAAAGGAAAAATGACAAATACATCTAATGTGAACCTTGACCAGCAAAATGTCATAAAAGAGTTAGAACCAGCGGAGAGCTACAAATACCTAGGGATAATTGAAGGGGACAATATCAAGCACTCAGTGATGAGGGAAAGGATCAGAAGAGAATGTTATCGCAGGGTGAGAGCAATACTGAAGACAGAGCTGAACGCGAGAAACAGGATCGAAGCGATCAATGCTCTAGCCATACCAGTCGTGACTTACAGTTTCAATATCGTTAACTGGTCAATTACTGAAATATGTAATGTTGACAGAAAAATACGAAAACTGTTGACAATGCAAAGAATGCACCACCCTAAGGCAGATATAGAACGTCTTTATCTACCAAGAAAAGAGGGAGGCCGAGGACTTCTACAGCTGGCATTATCAATGAAGGTAGCCACAATTGGCCTAGACACCTATCTGAAAAACTCTGAGGACTGGATGCTAAAACTTGTCTTAAAACATGAAAGCAAGAAAGCATCTTACTCAGTAACAAAACAGGCAAAGGACTATCTAAGTGAATTCCAATTGCAACAAATTCAAGAATTAGACGAACTAGAAACACCTGCAGAAAAAGCTAAGCGCTTGAAAACCCGTGCAAAAATTGCTGCCTTAGATATTATGACTGAAAATGGCATGGAAAACCTCTCAATGGCAAATACCCAAAGAAAGCGAATAATGCAGATATTGACAAAGCCCTTACCCACCAATGGTTAATGGCCTCTGGCTTGAAATCAGAAACAGAGGGGTTTATCATAGCAGCCCAAGATCAATGCCTACCTACAAAGAACTACCAGGCCAACATATTAAAGAACGGCAGCTCCCCATTATGTCGTATATGCCAACAACAAAATGAGACCATCGATCATGTTGTCTCCATGTGCAGTCTGCTTGCGCCTACAGAGTATCTCAACAGGCATGATAGAGCTGCACAATATATTCACTGGGTAATATGCAAAAACCTGGACTTGCCCCATGATAAAAACTGGTGGGAACACAAACCACCCCCAGTACTTGAAAATGATCACATTGCACTCCTCTGGAACTTCACCATTCACACTGACAGAAAGATAGACGCAAATAGGCCAGACATCATACTGAAAGACTTCAGACAAAAATCATGCCTCCTCATTGATATGACTGTCCCAATCGATATAAACGTATCTGTCAAGACCTACCAAAAACTGAGCAAATATAAAGATCTTGAAATAGAAACCCCAAAATGGCAGAAATTCAAAAGATGGTGCTCATGGGAACTGCCCATACCCTACGTAAAATACTGTCTATGTGATCTCAAATTTTAAAGCAAACATAATTTTCTTATGGTTTCTTAAACATTCACTAGAACAAAACTGTATCCAAATACCCTAGGCATAACACCTACATGAACTTCTAACTTGTTGTCTCTTGAGGTCTCTGGGTGAGACTTGGATCCAACTTGTACAAATGCAAAACAAAAGTCAAACATAAAATAATAATAATAATAATTATAATAATAATAATTATTATTATTATTATATGGTATTATTCCAGAAGGGATAAAATGATGCAAAACAATGCAATTTTCTCATCAAGGAAAAAAAGTGAAACAAAATACATCAATAAGACATTTTAACTGAATGTGATTACTGCATATATGATGAAGGGAAAGCTGGTAAGTTATTTTTAAAAAATAAACCCTTAATAGATATAACGTCAAAGGCAATTTATAGAAAGAGAAGGAGGAGGAAGAAAGAAATTAGCAGAAAACTAAAAGTGGAGTAATATAGTGTGATAGGTGAATAGGAATAAAGATTAAAGGCGTAGGAATAGATATATTTAGTGGAATTGAAATGTAAGAACACAGTTAAAGATCGAATTTTATAGAGTAGTAGAAATCACTTATGGGAACTAAAGGTATGTTTTTTGCCAATGTTTGAAACGATAAACGCATTCTTTAAACGTGTTTACAAGACGATTCTCAGAGAATAGGATGAAACGCAATTCATCGTTTCATAGTGAAAATATTTACCTTTATCACGAG
>NC_142931.1:88764223-88769223 GCF_046866305.1 Octopus bimaculoides | reverse complement strand
TGCATGAACTTGTACGTGTGTGTATACATATGCTTGCGTACTGATACTTACATGCATTCACATATAATATGCTACGTTGAATTGTAGAATATATCTCAAGTTATTTTTGATAGCAGTGTATATAAAAGGCGGTGTAGACACCGCGTCTATATAAATAATATTTTTGTAAACACCAAAAGAGAGATTAGCCGGGCTCGCTTCAGTCCTATGTTGGGATTTCATCAGCAACTGAATTGAATACCCACTACCTAATTATCTATGGACTAGCTGTGGAATAGCTGGGTTTTTTCCAGTCCGGGCAGCCACTGAATTTTCCTCTGCATCCAAGTAGTGCAAAACAGCCACTACAAGCTTAAAGAGCAAGCCCTAAACTGCCTCCTCCATAGAAGCGTCAGCCGGGGCGGACTACCCCTCTCGTTCTCTTCTTAGATACGCTACTATTGACGAGTTTCGGGATTGGGACTAGTTCTGCTGATCCCTAATTTACTGATCACGAAGATATTGTTAAATACACCGACATGGTATGTATGTATTGGTAAAAATGTATCGATATATTCTATAAAACAATATATAGATACATTTTTTTTGTTAACAATAAAGCATTGAAATAAAATATTTTTAACGCATCAGTAATTTAACAACTTATTGATTGAAATAGCTGTCAAGAATACGCTAAATATGAAAATTGGTCTAGCCAGTTTACGTAGGCCCTTTGTAATAGTGTGTTTAAAGCAGTGTCTTCATAGACAGTTAAAAAATACTTACAGGCAAATAAAATCCCATCACATGTTTGAAACCGCTCCGGGTGATTCCCTTTTCTATGCTCACAAAGCTAGTTTATAAGTAGAAAGCTGTTTACTTGTCTATTGAGTGTTGACTACAAATCTATGGATGTATTCTGTAGTTCTGCACAGCATTGAAATTCAACATTCTTAATGAACATGTAATATACTTAGATAAAAACATATATGCATTGCCACGCGCGCGCACGCACACACGCACACAGACACACACACACACACACACACACACACACACACACACACACACTTGGCGTCGTCATATCAGACCTGTGTGGAGGACCGTCTAAGATGCAATTTTGAAAGTTTTCTTCCAGAATTATGCTAACTTCTCCAGCAACTGATTTATTTCTTCTGTTATAAATATGAAAAACACCTTTTACTTAACAACTTAGCATTATTCAGGCCAGATTACGAAACATATCTGACGTGACATAGGTGAAATCAATAATGATACCAACTATGATACCAACACAAGCACTACGACATACATACATACATACATACATACATACATACATACATACATACATGCATACATACATAATAGCATACATAAATATACACATACAAATATACAGCCACATATGGTGAGGAAGGCAGTCATGTTGGTATTAGAAGACTCCCGTATAATGAATACTACCCACTAGAACATTCGCCATTGATACAAGCCCAGTAAAAATTCTTTATCTTCTACCGATATACGTGAAGAGGTACTTTTTTTATGTAAGATTATAACAGTAATCGAACAGTGAAGTTTAGTTGAAACTCAACACGCGAATGACTACTATATATGCAATGGCTTGGCCGAAAACTGATATCAGCAAAGGCGGGTCGCGGTACAATCGAAAATATTTCCAGGGCCCTTTGAACTGAACCAAGATCTGCTAGTTCTATAAAGGTGTTAAGAAAGATCCTTCGGTAGGTTTCGTGAAAAAGATTAAAAGTGACTGAGATTTAAAATATCTCGTTACACAAAATGCAATGCCTAACAACTACGACAAACAGCCAGAAGAGAAAAATCTATCAAAATCGCACAGTAAATAAGAGTCAGATTTGACCAGTGACTCTGCTCCCCAAAAGTTCGTAAACAAAACGGACCACGGCCGATACGATAACAATAAAACTGATATTAACAAAATGTCATTATACAATTTATCGTTAACTGATAATGAATAAATGATAGAAATGAGCGAAAATATAAACAGCTGAAAGAGTAGTTAATAAAAGTTCATACAACACTTCACTGTTCTTATTAATAATCACCGCACGAATCAACAGCAAAAACAATGGCCAAAGTAGCTAAGGAACAAGTAACAGTATTGGGCATTCAATATACTATTATGCAGGTAACGTTACGATCACTATTCCACAACAGACAGGAGTAACAGAGATCGACTGTATCAAGACCCGCCACTATCCCCCAGCAAAAAAACAAAAACATACAAAACAAAACAAAATTAAACCGAAATGGATGACCTATCTCTTCAGTCTGATCTCTATTCATTTTAGGGAAGGATCTAGAATGTAAACAAACAACACGATCGTACTGCAATTTGGTTAGATGGGCTATGGAGCGAATACAGTACAAAAATCTCTCTCAAAAGAGAACTCCACAGTCAAGCTTTTTTTACTGGTTGTGAAGCTACAGAGCAGAAAAATCACCTGGGAGGGACTCATTCAAGGTAGCTGTTGTTAACTTGCTCAAAGCGACAATGAACGCTAAGCTTGATGGGCTCTTGCAGTTGCATGTGCAACACTAGTATCTAAAAACCAGGAGGGATATGTGATCCAAAACTCTAGGCTTGAATGTGATCAATAAGTTATATACAGGGTGCCTGAAAGCATACCTCTGGGATCACTGCAAGACACACATTAGTGCGACTGATGTGCAGGCGGAGAGAAAAGAAAGGAAACTGAAGTTGCGCTGAATAACTCTTCATCAACAAAGCTGTATGTAAGGAAGTAAAACAGCACCGACGAAACCTCTTCAATGGCTAGACTATAAAAAGACGTTTGACTCAGTCTATCATACAAAGATAGGCGAGTCACTACATCTTGTTAAGAGTCCAACTACTCTAGTCTACGCTGTTAAGTTGCCGATAACAACATGGTTCACAGTACTATAGTCACTAACAGAATTAGGCTATCAGCAGGAAAATTTCTGGATGACTGCTCATCTGTAATGCTTTTCATAGAAACTGTGAACCTCTTGTTAATCCTGCAAAGGAAATGCAAAAAAAGACATGACAGGATCTCCCGGCGGAAGAAAAATTAGCGTCACCCACACTTTTTTCTTGATCTTAAACGCTGTTTAGAACAACAGGTCACAACATTCTCATAGGACAGGAATGGACTTCTATCTAGATAAATGTTCGCATTTAGTAGTCAAACAATGAAAGATCATCTGTCATGCAAGGAATATGGATATCAATGGATATTATGCAAGGAATATGGATATCAGTGATGAGTGTTACAAATGTCTAGCAATTGACGAAAATATTGCATATGTTGGTGTTGCGAGTAAAGCTAGAGTGATAAAAGAATACTTCAGTAAAGTTCGCAATGCATTTAATGCATTTAATAACATTATTGTCCATAATGCTTTCGTAGTGCCAGTGCTAGCACAAACATTTAGGATATTAGAGTTGACGCTTGAAAAAATTCACAACTTGGACATCAGGACTAGGAAAATACTGAAAACGACTGGTAACTTCTACACCAACACTGACCCTGAAAGGATGGTTTACAGAAAGATGGAGTTAGAGTCATAAAATCAGTTTAGACAGACTTTGAGTGATGCATCATGTTACTTAGGCAACACTGAACTGTAAAAAGAGGAATTAGCATATTACATATATAATCAACAAAAAAAGAATAATAAGGTGGCTGGGCCGACTGAGTTAAATAGAGACTTGGAAGAGAAATACTCATCATCCTAGCAGAAAATTATGCATAGATACATATCTTGCAAGCTAAGGAATACTCACCATATTCAGAGGAATATTCAGACCTGGGAAAATATATCAGATCTTACAGCTATAGGAGAAAACTACACAATACCTGTTCAACAACAGAGACAAGGATAACTCCAGACCTCCACATAGTGATTGCAAACATTGATTAACTGCCAGTGCGGAAAATATACTCTTTATCATCACCATTGTAAAAAAAAAAAAAGGACCGCAATATACTATCTTCCAATGAGACATAACTTTGTCGTTAGTACCGTCTACAATCCTACACGCAGGAAAAATTGTTCTGACGGATATCCCAAGGCTCGTCAATAGCAAAATGCATGCGCACTTCTAAAAGTAAAGGTAGCAGACTAAAAACAGCAAATAGGTGTCAACGTATTAGGCCACATATTGTATCAGGCGGAGAGCAAAAATCATGTACTGTTGTAGAGATTACCTGCTCGCCGGTTGTGAATGTCTCGTTAAACATTGGGGAAAAGAAGAACATCTATATAGAACTAATGAGAAATCTACAACTCTATAGATTGTAGTTTTTCATTTGTACCTACTCTCATAGATGTATGGACTACGTAACAACAGATCTTCATAAAAACCTAAAAATGATGGGGGTTTCTCCATAAAAAAGAACTGAGCGAAGTGATTCGTATTCTCCAAATACAATTTAGTAGAAATTCATTGAAAATTTGTCAAACATTACAAGGATTCTCCATTTGATGTTGCTGGACTGGAAACATGAACACATTTACATACATGTAAAATACACACGCACACACATGCACACATAAGTAGCACAGAAGCTTGCACACGTGTGTACTAAAGTGACATGCACACACACGACATGACGTGCAAGTTTATCCAGGTGCACACACCAGTGCACACATACACACATATGCACACACCAAAATATTCAGATAACCACGAATCCCAAGAGCTGCATTGACTTAAACGAGATCCTTGCCTTTTTGTTACAGACTGGCCTGAGTTCTGCATATTTGTACACACATATATGAATATATATATATACGCGCGCGCACACACACACACACGCACACACACGTATTATATGTATATATATATATATATATATATACATACACACACACATACATACACATATTATATACATATACATACGCACACACGCACGCACACACGCAATCACATACATACACACACACACACACACACACACACAAACACAAACACATAAGGGGCATTCTAG
>NC_142931.1:88756723-88759223 GCF_046866305.1 Octopus bimaculoides | reverse complement strand
GCTGTAACAATAAATCACTCCTCACATATCTTAGTTCAGCTCTGATCAAGCAGAACTGTGCTCAAAGTCGCTCCAATAGTCAACATATCCTGCCTTATTTTCAGTATATTGCATGTTTCATCAAATATATCATTTTGTTTTTATTAAGACGGCAAAGTGTCATTTAAATTTGGAAACAACTGGCTGTTTACTATTTAATTTTGACTATATTAGACAAGGACTACATTGGCCTAATAGTTATGCACTTGTAATCAGCAGATGAAACTGCTTGATAGACTTTCAGCTTCAAGGGATATTCAAAGTACCTGACTGTCATCACTATAAAAAGTAGATTATGTTCTATAATTTGCCAAGGAGTTAAAAAATGTAATCATTGCAACTGTGATTCAATGTCTACGTCTAGCGAATATTTGTTAAATGGGTATAAAAACTTCGTCCACAGCTGACAACAAACTTATACCCTAGTAATCATAACCATCCCATATATATATATATATATATATATATATATATATATATATATATATATATATATATATATATATATATATATATATATATATATATATATATATATATATATATATAGGGAGAATTCACACAAAAAACAACAGACGAAGACAGGTGGTGTAGAAAACAAATAGATGTATTAGTATAACGCTCGGGAATTGAAAATGTCTTTAACGTTTCGAGCCTACGCTCTTCCACAGAAAGTAACACAGAAAGAAACAAGAAGAGAAAAATGTGTGTGTGGTGGTTAGCGATCTATCATATATATATATATATATATATATATATATATATATATATATATATATATATATATATATATATATATATATATATATATATAAATGTACAGTAGAAATCTTCCAATCCGTTGTTACTATTCTACTAATCCGTACAAGGTGTAATAAAGATTGTAGTTTAGAGAGTAACCACTACTAACTTAAAGCATTTCAGATGTTGTTTCATCAATAAAAAGAAAGAAAGAAAAAAGAAAAAAAGAATGAAAAAACACTGGGCTTTACGATTTGCAGTACATAACATAATTCAAAATTTCTTATTAAATTTTGTGTGCCATAACATATAAGCATTTTTGTAAAATGCATTTGGCATCAATCTCGTGGCTATGATACATTGCTTATAATTAGCGCTTAATTTATAAATTTATTTTTGCTCAGAAAAAGTGTTGAATGTAGATTTCTTATGAATATTTCCCGTTTATTGCCAGTTCAGCTAATTACAGAGTGTAGTAGGTTACTCATACTTGCATTACATGAAATGAAAATTATAATACCATTATATGCTAAGGCCAATTGAAAATTTATTTTCATCTACTTTGCTATGTATGGCGTATGATAAAATTAACGCAACCTTAACTATCAGTGTTTGGTTTTAAGGCTTCTCCCAAAATAGAATACCCTAGAGATATTGCTGCCAGAATAGCGAAGAAGAAGTCTGCTATTTTCTCTTCTTTCCTTTGTTTAAACTGAAACACACGAATCTCATGAAGAAAAAATTATTTATTTAGAATATAATTTATATGGGAAAATAGCAGCTGACTGGAATATTTTAATCATTTGTGCTGCCCCATGATTAATTCATTTTTCTTGAACCGTTTTTGATAAATAGATAAAGATCTGAATTTTATCAAATGACTTTTATAAGGATAGTGTGAACTTATATTTGTTTAACAATAATTATGTAATGAAACACATAAGTGTTTAAATATCGTATCAGTATATGTGTATATTTGTTATTAATAAATTTACATATCAATATATTTATATATTTGTAAAGTATACGTTTCAATGGTCTTTTAAAATATTTATAAGAAAAAGTATCAAATCAACAGAACAAAACATACATAGTAAAAAAAAGTATCAAAATATTAAAAAAGAATATACCAAGCAATTGGATCGCACCAGTTTCTTCAAAATTAAACTTCAACTTTTTCAGCTGAATTAATTATCATGTAATTCCTTTAAAAACATCTTTTTTTCTTCTCTATTTTCAGACACCAAACTTAGGTAGTATCAATTAATTTTCTCAGCAGCTAATCTTTTTCAGCTACGAATCGCTTCGAATCCTACATGCCATTCAAACTCTCAAATAATAGATGATTATTTGGCCAGTTAAATTAATTATTATCTTTAAAACATAACTCACCCTGAATGAATTATTGCTAAGATTTTTCAAGGCAAGAGGACATTGGACATTACGCTAAGAATCTTAGCAGCTAATTGGTAAAACGGTAAATTTGTAAACGCATGGTACCTAAGTTAGTGTTTATAAAATTATATTAGACGTTTTAAATAGACAAAAACATGCCCCTGATAGTATTTTATCAGGTGACCGCAACATTAGTGATCACACAATAGGAGCCTGTCAATACTTTTCCTCCTTCTCAAATTAAATATTTACATTATTTTTTTTTGTGTGTTAGCAATAGAAGTGAAACTACGTCCCACCATCTAGAAAGAGGACGTTATATAGC
>NC_142931.1:88741723-88751723 GCF_046866305.1 Octopus bimaculoides | reverse complement strand
TAGGGTTAGGGTTTAGGATTAATGTTACGGTTACGTTTTTTAGGGTCAGGGTTAGGGTTTAGGGTTAGTGTTAGCGTTAGGGTTAGTGTTAGGATTAGGTTTAGGATTAGGATTGGGTAATCGTGCGGGTGTAAATCTGAAAAATTACAGATATGTGAAAAGTACCGACCCTGCCATCTATTATAACTTTTGTTGTTCTGTTTAATATATACATAGATTATGCGTCCAAAGAAGAGAGTTTGCTGGGGAAAGACAGCAACCGGTTTAAAATGACAGCCACAGACTGCAGCAATTCACCACATTCCAGTAGCTACTTTGAACATAATGCAAAATGGTACATCAACACCTTCTGCCCAATCTGATAGAATTCTGGCAAAACTGTTTAGCAACAGATCGCCAGCAATTGCTTCATCACAAATGCCATCCTAGCTTCTGTGAAAAGGGATTACCCTGCTATGTATAATCAGGGCAGCGCCAAAAGTTGTTTTGCACAAGCATTTCTATAGCCAATTACACGGATGAAATTTACGTATGCTTAACAATTTTACGCAAAACAGCCTTCAGACTTTCCCTATTAATTTCATCGTCTTTTGAATTATGAACAGATTTACATCATAAGGGATTTTTCGTTGTAAGGCTTTCTTTTTTAGTTGATTTTCAGCTGTCACACCCGGACAAGGTCAGGTTATACTGCTAGTACTTTATAAAGCTTTGTATTTCCTTCTGTGTATCATTTTATCTAGTCAAGACTCTGCTTCAAATTATATCTGTACCAAAATATTTCAAAGGACATGGAGAGCGGTTTGGGGTCTTGCTGTAGATTCAGCGGACAACTCTATATAGTTTAACGTAAGTCTTTGCGGTTGATATTAGCAAAGTCTTGATACATGAACGCATCAAATAAAGATGAGAAATTGGTTATTTGAATGTTACCGTAGCTGTACACAGTGAAGTAGCGTGGGGTGTGCGGAATAATCGGATCGCACAGGCCAGCCACGTTATATATACGTGTATTTGTTATAGTCAAAGGTAGCTACGTTTAAAACTGGAATGTGCAAGTTGGCTCTCGCACACAGAGGCCGAAACCCATCTCCCGCCAATGCCTTTACATATTTGTATCACTTACGTTGCGACTTAATTTCGCAACGTAAGATCGCTATTTAAGTTGCTGAATCCCCCTTATTAATTTTCCGCAATGCACTTATCTTATTTGCGTGCATCACTAGATATTTGTCCCAGTCAAGGCTTGAGGTCATTGTAGCGTAAGTGACTACAAAGAAGGAAAAGAAGAAACCTAAAAATTCAAAAGATGTTGATAGACAGAAATCTCAAAGGACTGAGTATCACAGACCAGAGGAAAACAAGTTCCAAAGAGCAGCAGTTTGAAGAAAGTATGGTGCTGGTTTAAATTTGTGACGCCGGTTAAATTCTTGTTCTAATTGTTATTAAGTTAACCATCGTTAATCCACTTTCTGCTTCGTTAAATGAATAAACAAATAAAACAAACAAAGGAACAAACAAATAAATAACGGCGCTCAGTGATCTGTTTTCCTTGAGCTGAAGGTGTATCGGGAGTCAAAATCCATCGAAGTCTTTTAGCAGACAGGAACAGTGCTTTGCCACTACGGACTCTATGAATGCTGTGAAAAATTCAAAAAATGACTGGAGAAGGGAACCGGACACCCGATCACATCCCACATTGATAATACTGAACGAGTCTGTAACATGGCTTTGTTTGATTGAAAGGTAAGTATTGAAGCAGCAAAAAAAAAAAAGCCATGTTACGCCCGTGAAGTGATCCTCAATAGACTTGGTATAAATAAAGTTTGTACAAAACAACTTTCAGAACTGCATAAGCAAATCTCTAGAAACCATGGCTGTTTGGGAAATGTAATATTGGCCACTGAGTGAAAAAGACTCAAGATGACAACCGAGGTCATTGTTTACATTTATTTCCAATACACTTGCAATGTCAGAAATGAAGGTGATGTGTAGTTGGCAGGGTCCCACATGTTGTTCTTGCGAATAGGTCACAGAGTTACATGTTTCCAAAGATTAGAGATGGAAACATTAAATGCATGGTGAGGATAAGGTCATTCACTGGAACGTGCATGTCTCCTTATTGGATTGGCTTAATAGTAGTGGTTGTTATTGTGTATTCACGGGCCCTCCTTGATTGAGCAGACCTTTGATCAAAAGGCGGGTCAATCTTGACTATTCTGTCGTTTTGTTTATGCTGTTAAATGTATCCTTATTTAAACTGGCGTGGCATAATTCGAGAGATAATTAATAGTGACCAGGATTCGTTTCAAGGCCTCTGAGAAGTTATTCTCAAAGTTGGTTAAATGCTTGCAGCAGAATGTAATCCTTTAAAAGCACCCGAGAGTCAGGTCGTGGCGTAAAAGCGAAGAATGCATTAATTCTACCTCACTAAAAGTAGAACTATCTCTCCGATCTATTTCTTCAAAGTTTCTGTCAAACCAAATTTCCGTCACAAGGTTTTCCGTGGTTATAGCAAAAGTCATTTATTCAAAGGGCCATTCAAAGGACCGTACTGTAAGATCTGACCTGAAATCAGGCAGTTGCAAAGCAAATTTCGGCAATGGTTGCACTTATGATAGTCCTAGCAGTTCGGGTGGTCGCATAAACACACTCTCGCTTGGTCACTGGTCACGACAGCGGAGAGCGATGAATTTAGTTCAAACTCGACAAATGCTACTCCTATGTACTCAACATTGATACTATGGTCCCAGATCAATCATAATCACGCTATTAATACTGCTACAATTTTGGTGTCCATATGTTTAAAATATTTATATGGAATGAACAGCCTAATGTTGTCCAATGCTGTTTATGGGGTCTTGTTGTCTAGGGGATGATTAGGAGTCATTGTGCATGTAGCAACATGGACTGTGAAGCTTGCGATTGCTGTAGCAGTAAAGCACTCCTCACATATACTAGTTCAGCCCTGATCAAGCAGAACTATGCTCAAAGTTGTGTACATATCCCGCCTTATTTTCAGAATATTGTATATTTCATCAAATATATCAATTTTTTTTTAAGACGGTGAAGTGTGATTTGAAAATAACTTGTCTGCTACTTCAAGCGGGTTGAGCGATTGCGTTTAGGCTCCCAAATTAACACATTAAAATAAGGATTTAGGTGTTAGTGAATGACTTTATATTAAATTTTAATTAATGCTTACGTATTTATATCGAAATAACAAAATGAATAGCGCAAGAAATTAATTTGTCTTGTGGAATTTTCTTGTAGAAACATAAGCATGTAATGAGGAAACTAAGTATTCAATTAGTAATAAGAAATGGTGTTAACATAAGCAATACGGTGAATATCAAAAATCCAATTAGAAATAATTATGCAACAAGGAAATAATTATGCGAATGGCATATATGAGTAATTTACTTCAATGATATATTTTATAAGATATTCTAATTCTACCGCCTACTTGTGTCTCATTACGACTCTGGTAACTGAGGTGAAGTCAATACTTTAATGAAGAGAAGATCGAAACATTACCGAAGTTGTTTCTCATTCTTAACAAAATATTAAAGTAATATTGTCATAGAATTGTTATAGTCTTTTTCTCGCGATTTAATTATTTTTTTCTTGAATCATGGATGGTTACGTCTTTAAAATGTGTTCAAACTATCGTTACTAAGAGACAATATAGAATAAATAATATTGATGCCTTTTCGCATATTTAATATAGTGAGTTGAACAACTGCCATTATCTGAGCAATTAGTAGACAGAAGCCCCTTCTTGAAATGTTTAAAATACCCTCCTTCTTCACACACAAAAAATATAATAATAATTATAAAATAAAAAGAAAACAGAGGAGGAATATTTCCAGTAAGGGCAGTTGATCGATTTTTTTTGCAGGACATAGATATAAAAAGATGTGGATCTTGTCTTTAAAGTTAACTGGTGAAAGGATGAGAAATGTTTCGCTCTTATTAGACCTCCGCAGCGCGAATCATAGCTTCCTCAGATAGCAAAACGAAGAGTGATTTATATATTGAGAGAGAAATAAAAATGAGCATTATTGAATGATAGTCATATTAAAGTAACACCAACGAAGACGTCATAAACACCACAAAGTACTGTACTGAAACCATAAAATAAATCTAGACAGGTTACTGAGAGATAACTTGAATATTTATGTTTTCGTTGGGTATTGAGGCAATGTGAGTATATTTGCATGATCACACAAACTATTGTAAGAGACCGTACTCATTCGCACACCATGGTAATGTGAGATATTATAGAAATAATAAAAATAAAATTAAAGCAGTTACTAGTTTTATATTTATTACGTTTATTGTTTTTCATAATAATGTTCACCCGCCGTTAACGACGATGGCCAAGACATCATATGAGAGAAGATGGGTCATAGGGCGTCCAGCTGTGGCCGATCAGGCCGATGTGTGCTCGGATTTTTGTCACACCTTGTCTTTGGATACACTTCAAAAAAAAAAAAAAATGTCTCATATTCTTAATTCAACGGTGTCATCCAATTTCCCTTTTGCAACTCAGTTTCTTATTAATTAAAAGTTATAAAATTAAAACAAAACCTTATATCAGTCGCATTAGGTTTTTAGCTGTATATCCAATAGAAATCTAAAATATATCTTATCAGTGATGCGGGCCTTTTATACTTTAAAAATATTAATGAAATACTTTTAAAACATTTATAAAGTATTGTATACTTATTAGAATTGTCATATGTTAATTGTTATTAACTGACATATGGCAGATATCTATTAAATTTTGACAAGTTTATTGTTCATTGTTGTGATTCATATCAGCGCTCTTATGATTGAATACATTCCAACCAGGAACATTCGTCCCTTTCTAAGGTAATGCATATTCAGGACCACATTATCAATAATTTACTTCCATTTTCAAAGCAATAAGATAGGATTTCAAGGAGAGTTGTCTGCTATCTCTAACAGAGTGAACGACTGCATAGAGCAGGCATGGGCAACATTTTTTCGAGAAGCGGGCTGCATGAGACATGGCTCATCCTCAAGTAGGCCGCACTAAAAAGAAAAAAAATTCGACGTTAATTTTTGTTAGGAGTGTCATTCATAAAGTCACACGGGGCTGTAGTGTGCCTATGACTGGTAAGAGTTTTCCTCAATTGCTTGTCTCCTGTCTTAGCGCAGTTTTTGAGGTCCATTTCTTACGATATTAAAGGATGGGGGATGAGAATGTGAGTAAAAAAAAAGTCTTCAATCTTCAATCTTGATCCGTATTGACTGGTAAGAAAAAAAAACTTAGGGACTTGTGAAGTAATACAGAACCATTATCCTTCTGCTGCTAATGCCATTAGATGGAACCGTTTAGTTTACAATCCCAATAAATTTATGATCATGTGGCTACAATATCTTGGTGTATTATTATATCGATTCATATCATATCCAATAAATTAAAGCTTTAATGTTGGTTTCGAATTGTGGCACAAGCCCAGCAATTTCGGGGAAAGAGAGTAAGTCGATTACATAAACCCCAGCACTCAACTGGTACTTATTTTATCGATCTCAGAAAGATGAAAGGCAATGTCGACCTTGGGGGAATCTGAACTCAGGACGTAAAGACAGACGAAATGCCGATAAACATTTTGCTCGGCGTGCTAACGATCCAGCTACTTCGTCGCCTTCATTACATTTTTAATTTTAATTTCAAAAGTATTCCGCCGAGGTCGATTTTGACTTGCATCCTTTCGGGGTCGATAAAATAAGTATCAGTCGAACACTGATGTAATTGAAATTGATGGCCTTCTGCCAAAATTTGAAATCAAATTTTAATTCGAAAAAATACCGATTGTACACACCGTTCATTAGGTACTGATGCATTAGTTGCAATAAGTTTCTAATTAAAACATATTACTGGATAGCAATCTGTATATCTTACTTAATGTGGATATACTGTAAGAATATCCACATTAAGTATTCGTCTTGAGAAAGCATGTCATACGAATGTATAGTGCTGAAAAGCAGAAACTATATATTGATACTTCTCTGAATTTAATATCCATGTTAAGTAATATATGCACATTGCTATTCGGTACTAATTATACTGCTTCCGTCGCTATCAACGAATATTAGTGGGTTACTTTACATAGTGTATTATTTTAACAATTGTGGACGCAATTTTTTTTGATATCATGTAGCTATTTTGTAGATTAGAAAATACAGCATTGATCAACTACTTTCAAGGAACTTTTACTAATATTTTGAGATGGCGAACGAACTTGACAGCTCATTTCACCGCACGAGATACACTTAAAAATTAACTCAGAGCAATCAGCTGAGTATAATCCAAGAAATCAGAAACGACCAGAATTTAATGTCGAGCTCTATCATACTAAGCACTCTGTCTCTATGATTTTACTGTTTTGTGGCTTATTGCTTCATCAGCTTTAAAACTAAACATTGATATCAGAAGATACACATCGTCTTCAAATATGCGTACGAGAAAGTAATACGGTGATTCCAGTAATACATTAAAGCGAGAAAGATTGCAAAATATATTCTTTTCTATTCTAGGCACAAGGCCCGAAATTTTGGGGGAGGGGGCCAGTCGATTAGATCGACTCCAGTACACAACTGGTACTTAATTTAGCGACCTGGAAAGAATGAAAGGCAAAGTCGACCTTGGCGGAATTTGAACTCAGAACGTAAAGACAGACGAAATACCACTAAGCATTTTGCCCGGCATGCTAACGTTTCTGCCAGCTCGCCGCCTTAGATTGCAAAATATATAGATGTTTTCGATCTAGTTTGGGTTCTTTGCCATCAAATTTGATGGCAAAGAATCCAAACTAGATCGAAAGCATCTATATTTATAAAAAAAGATATATACGTGCAGGTGTGTTTGTGTAGCTTAGAGGCTCGCTTCACAATTACGTGCTTTTCGGTTCAGTCCCATTGCTCTGTACTTTGGCCAAGTGTCTTCTATTACAGACCCGAGTTAATCTTTGGTAGACAGAGACTATGTGGAAGCCCGTCGTATACATATCCCTGTGTGTTTGTGTTGATCCTCCACCACCTCTTGACAGCTGATGTTCGTTTTTGTACATCCCAGTAACTTAGTAGTTAGGCAAAAAAGACCGAAAGAATAAGTATCAGATTTTAAAATAATAACTGGGGTCGATTTGTTCGACTAAAACCCTGAAGGATAAAAGATTTTTTTTTTAAATCAAAGAAATTATCGCAAAAAGAAATTAGACGACCTTCTTTTATATTTTTGGTTAAGGAAGCATATTTAGGGAAAGAAATTCTCGGGTCAGTTGGCTTGCTGGTCAAATGAAATTTGTCGTATTAATTTGGAGCTTGAATATTTGTAAATTATTATATTTAGAGGGTATATTGTTAGAAATACAGTATCCATCGCTGAAATGAGGTAGCGTACTGTGTATAAAGTGATGAAATAAGCAATAGAAAGTAGAGGTGCATGTACAATAGACAAAGCGGGAAACAGGTGCAGCAAAAATAATTTCAGTTTTGAAGATGCTCATGGGTATCAGTTGCTAATAACAGTCAATAAATTAAAGGCCCTCTGCAAAGCAGAGTTTAATAATCCAACTGGAGACGTTATTTCCGAAACCTGTCTGAGATTGTGGCAAACAAAAAGAAGACACCAGCTTAGATATTAGAACAGTAATCCATAATAATCCTGAAGTTGAAGAGACAGTAAAATTATGAAATACAAAATTTATGAATGTTATCGTTGGCGACAATTAGTTCTTGTGCATGTTAGAGACTACTTTAAATTGTAAGAAATTTATGGATAGTGTGGGGTTGTGATAAGGTCTTTTAGTCTAGTAAATTTCTTTTCTTAAATCAGTTAGATTTCGTTCTGGTGAATTTGATTACCATATTATCAACTCCTTTAAATGATACAATACATGTTGGAATTAATAGAAAAAATATATTTCTGGTGAGGATCAGTGTGTTGTTAATTGACAAAACGCTTAATTAGAAAATACTCGAAGACAAAATGAAACATTTGTCGCATACATAATGTATTAAATATAATAAAAGAATATTTGACGAAGAGGAGGAAACTGAGGCGTTAACAATTGCTGCGGATTCGAGTAATTTTCTACGAACGTTTTCTCTGAAAGTTTTCTTGTTTAAAAGTAAAATAGAGCAATATGTGTTTCATCATGCTATAAAGGACTCCATTATAGAAGAATACATTTTTTGTGAAGGAAGATTTTCAGTATCTCGTTGACAATCACCAAAGGAAGTAATTCAACATTTTTTAAAGGAGTGTCGTTGTTCATACTTTCTATTTTAGAAACTCTGGCAAGCTGGAATGGGGATACTCTCAGAGGAGTTACCGTTTCATACTTGAGTATTTTTTATCTTTCAAGACAGAATTGCGAAAAGATCCGTTTGCATAAAAAAATAAAAGAATTAAAGTGACGTATATTTAAAGGTTATGGTTGAAGTTGTTGACCATCATATTCAGATTTAATCTGATTTTCAGGTGTAATATATCTGGGACTATCATATACAACATTTCCTTATTTGTTGTAGCGGTTTGATCTGCTAGAAGAGTTTGTGCTCGTGACATTCCCTGCCCTCCGAGACCAGTAGAATAGACATCGTTAAAATTCTTACTGTACAGCTCGAATTAACAGCTGGAACTCCAGAAAACCTATATTCTGAGGCAGAAAGATTGGGGAACGTAGTATAGGGTCCGGTAGGGAATATAATATGAGTTATAAGAAAAAGAGAGACTAGTGAGTTGAACATCCCTGAGTAGGGATGGCACGGGGCTACTTTACTCCGAGGAGCGGCAACCACTGTAACAGAGGTAGAAAAGGCAGAATAAAGAGTGTACGTCTGTAGACAAGAGATTGTAATGTATTAGAAAAGCTTATTATCGAAAAGCTTATTTTTGACGTACAAAGGTATGCTTGTATTTGTAGTTGTGACAGCGCTGCAGCTGCTAGAACTATATTCCACTCTGGGTCTTAGTTTCGTAAAAAAAGCTGAGAATAAATTAAGGGAGATTTGAATTATACATATTTCTAGGATTCCAAGCGACCAGATAGAGGCCTTCTCATGAAAATTGAAGATAACACAAGAGAGCCAGAATACAATGGCTAAGAGAGGACTTAAGAACAAAAAGCAAATAGGAACCAAAGTACGAAAGAAAGAAAGATGTTTCATTGAACAATGGAAGGAAATACCTTTTACTCTTTTCTGATAATATTCATCTGGTAATTATGAATGATTGTATATTGGCACCGATATGACATGACTGTTTAGTGATGTTCGTGTTTTAAAACTTTAAGAATAACAGTGTCTGCATCCATTAGGCTTACAATATATTCTTTAATAAATGAAATCCGGTGAGTACTTGGAAGATTTGACCACTATTTCAAAATGAAGATAAGAATTCAGTCATAATTTACAGGTATCTAGTCTCAGGTCAGTCCTGATTGAACAAATATTTGATCGAAACACCCCAAAATTCCTTTTTGTTTCTAAGGCACAGTACATTCAGAATTACATTATCCAAAATGTAATTGTCTAAGACAGTATGATGTGATTTAGAGATGTGCCTGTTATTTCTAGGTGACCAAACGATTGCTCTGTGTAAAAAAGTGTAAATAAGAAGAGCTTGAAGTGCACAGTTAAAAGACGGCTTTGACAGTAATTAAGAGTGTTAAGAATATCTGGTAAATGGTATTTGAAGATCGAAAATAATCTAGCTTCTTCGCTAGTTCAATGTTATTGAGTAGGGTAGAGAGATGTACGGCGAAGGATTGCATACATTTTCACCCGAGATGAGATTTACTTATTTGTGGTTGTGTTGTTGCTTAGTCCAAGATCAATCTGATCAAACATTTGTGTGATAAAAGAAATTCCAAGCATGACCATCTTTTGTTTTGTTCAAATGTCTGAACAAAATTTTTAAAATGGCGTGTGAATACCAAGCATTTCCGTTTAAATCTGCCAG
>NC_142931.1:88671723-88736723 GCF_046866305.1 Octopus bimaculoides | reverse complement strand
CTCTGAATTGTGAATTTGTTTCTTCGTTCCTGATATTAGAATATGTTGTAGTTGCGATACATATTGTGTGGTGATAAGCGTTAGTAGTAGTTATTTTTTCATACATTAAACACGTTCGTGATAAGAATGTAGACATGTCATTTGTTTCGTACATATATGTGTCTCAAGATTCAAGATTATTTGCGGTACAATTCAGAAATTAAGTTATTTTTGCTCACCGAGGGGAATTAGCTTAAACGTTTCACAAACTTTTAAAATCTGAAACCACAATTTATGACTTTCATAGATTTGTTATGAAGTAAAGAAACCAAATTTTAAAAAGAATCCACTTTTTTTTTTACATGTTAGCAGATTTACATTTGTTTCACTCTTTTATTTTTTTTTTCAGGAACAAAATCAATAAAATATTGATACTTTTGCAATATTTATAGTTCAATAAACTTTTACCCAAACGTTAATATTCTTTATTAAGTAATACTTTGAACTTTTAATTAGTGTTTTTTTAAACGAGGGTTTTAGAGTTTCAAAAACGTGCTGCTTATAATGCTCAGTATTTCTTTTTACTGTCAAGAGTGTTTGAGATTTTCGTATCAACAACTTGTTTTAGAATTAAAATAGATCAGTAAGTTTGAGAGCTCCATACTGACTGTAAAAGCTTTATGTAGATTTCTTAGCCCTATTCTGAAGATCTCATTGAATTTCAAAGCTTAAAAATATTCATCTTCCCATTTACTATTTTTACTGGTGTCTGTGAAGGCCAATGTTGGTCTCGGGTTTGTTTGTCGTTTTGCGTAGTAAGGCCCTGTCGTTACTTGGAACTGATTCCTTAATTCCATATTATCCAGTGGGGTTGCGTATATTTCTTCTGTGGCTCCGTTTGTTGAACCTCGTACAGGTTTTCTTACAACAGCGTATTCATCGTTGTTCACTAAGTAATGTTCGACACTATCCGAAAATCTATCAGAAAAGACTCTGTGTTTCTCTGACGATTGACGTTTCGGTATATGTAATTGAATTGAACCACTAACTTGTGCATCATCATCTTCCTCCAAATCAAGACTGGCTGGTCCTACAGAAGCCCAGCTTTTTCTGGGCGTTTCCATAGCAACTGCCGAATACAATCCACTAACAGAACGTGTTGGTGTAGTTGAAGGAGAAAAAGTTGTAATACCTCCGTTACGTAGAGTTCCTTTACAACTACTAGTATCCTTCGCAGAACCATCCGCTGATTTACATTTAAAATCATCAGTGCCTTTATGTCTGGAATTACTGTTAATAGTGTCTGTTTTGTGAATGATTGTATTTAATTCGTCATCTCCTCGAGGGAAAGAACCCATTGGCGTATCTTCTTTTCTAAGCAGCGCTCTTTCACTTGATTCGATGTGGTATTGACCCGCTTGATAATATTTGATGTAACTGAAAGCAAGTAAAATAAATCTAATTGGAAAAAAATAAATACAGAAACACAAGCAAACAAAATTATACCTGAAAAAAAAAAACAGATCTAATTTTATGTTGATAGTTATCGTTGATAGCTATAGTTTTATGTTGATAGAACACGAAATATTTTCCATGCTCAATTACGGTTGATTGAATAGATGCTGTAAATAATACAAGTATTTACTTCTTAAATTCCGGTAAGCTTCAGAAACTCTATATACAGAGACGAGTGAGACTGTGAAATGTTCATTATTAGCGACTCAGTTTGAATACAGACTGGAATCGAAACTGTGTAACGGATATGACGCACTGTGAACTCCCTTCAATGCTCATCTACAATGTTCTTACATTGAGATTAAACACATTGCCAAAGGACATTCATAAGGCTTTGGTTCATGCAAAATGTTTTAAAACCAACACTTTGAAGAAAATAAGATTAGTTCAATTTCTGATTTTAATTTAATCTGGTCTGAATAACTACTGGTTATAACTCCAGTCATGTTTCGGTATCATTAAATCTCCTCAGAGAAACATTATCTTCTCCACACTTGAGAATTTATCTACAATAATCTACACGAGTAGTTGTTACACATTACTGTTTTGACCGAGTGAAACTACTGAGAAATGCTATCCGTATAAAAAATAACGGCCACTATATTCAGTTTAATGGAGTGGGAGAAATTATATTGTTAACATCAGTGTAAACACACTCATCTATCTTATCCAACTACTACACGAACTCAAATACCGGCGTTGCTGTTTTTATGTTTCTTTGTTTGGTCGCTTGGTTGAGAATCTTGTATGGAATCTCAGAAATTGTGAAGTAAAGAAGTTCATTCATTGAAACAGGGAAGTTCGTTTACAAAATCAGAATAATTTTCTACTGTCACCCTCCATACATACACCTTCACAATCCTTCATGCATTTTAATAAATTATTTGGATAACGTTTACTTAGTCAAGTGCTATTCACATGTCACACTCTTGACCTGTAAGCGTCAAGTGAAACAGTTAAGACAAGTATAATATTTATATTTTCAATATATTTTCAATAAAATCTCGGGTGCTATTTTGACAAGATGGCTTTGCACAAAATTAAAGTTTAAGGATCAAAATGAATATCTCTATCTTTGAGAAAGGATGTCGCATAGTAGTACAACTATCAGCTAACACCAAGGTAGATTACAGCCCCCCACAAACACACATGTATATATGTATGTTATTCAGTTTTATTTCAAAATTTCTTGTCAATAGAGAAAGAGCCGGTTTCTAACCTAAAACCAAGGCTCCTTCATTGGAATTTCAACATCAACAGAGTATTTTTGTATGTATGTATGTTTGTATGCATGTATGTAAGTATGTATGTATGTATGTATGTATGCATGTATGTATGTATGTAGATGGCTAGCTAGATAGAAGATAGATAGATAGATAGATAGATAGATAGATAGATAGATAGATAGATAGATAGATAGATAGATAGATAGATAGATATACTATACTATATTATACTAAAATGACACTCCGTCGGTTGTGACCTCGAATGTTTCAGTTTATCCGATCAACAGAACAGCCTGCTTGTGAAATTAACGTGCAAGTGGCTGACCACTCCACAGTCACGCGAACCCTTAGTTTTCAGTGAAGGCGCGTGGCTTAGTGGTTAGGGTATTCAGTTCACGAGCGTAAGGTCGTGAGTTCGATACGCGGCAGTGCGTTGCGTCCTTGAGCAAGGCATTTCATTTCACGCTGTTCTAGTCCACTCAGCTGGTAAAAATGAGTAGGACCAGTATTTCAGAGGACCAGCCTTGTCACATACTTTGTTTTATATATATATATATATATATATATATATATATATATATATATATATATATATATATATATATATATATATATATATATATATATATATATATATATATATATATATATATATATATATATATATATATATATATATATATATATATATATATATATATATATATATATATATATATATATATATATATATATATATATATATATATATATATATATATATATATATATATATATATATATATATATATATATATATATATATATATATATATATACATATATATATATATATATATATATATATATATATATATATATATATATATGTCAGGAGACTTGAAGTCCTGTTTGTCATATATCGAGCTTGAGAGCTTTGAAATGAACAAAATCTCATGAAGCTCAAGACAACCATTATTTAATTTTTAGTTGATCCTTTTTTGATGGAAAATACAATAATTTGAATATATTTTATATTTGTTTTTTTTTTTTTACAATGTTAAAGGTAGTTAAATACTGATATTTGTATTTGACTCATTAACACTAGTAATAAAGTTAACAATGTTTTAAATTATAATTTAAATTGCTATTTGCTTTGCTCTATGTTATTCACAATTATTATAACTCTAAATATAGTTTTTATTATATAAGTTTTTGCTTCTTTTAGTAATTTCCACAAAAATTCAGCTTATTGAAAAGAGGTCTCAAACTGGATGGGATAGTATAAGAAAATACGGATAATAAACAACTGTTGGAAATTAGCTTCTGTTTCGCTAAAATAATCTGTTGTATTTCATGCAAGATAAGGGAAGGGCTGTTCGTAAAATGCTAGTCATTGAAAGGTGGTGCTGAACTACAAAGCATTTACACGAAAAATTAAATGCTTTAGAAACATTCACACATAGTAATTTTTACTGATATATCAAGATATAATAGCAGTACAGAATACTGACAATATCTCTAAAGCAAAATATCCACTCTTAAATTTTATGTAAAATATTTCTTAGGGTCCTGAATCGAATACCCTAAACTTCAAGCCATGCACCTTCTTGTGAGTTCAATCTCCGGCGGCGTGTTGTACCCTTGAGCAGGACACTTTATTTCTTGTTGCTTCAATTGGCTCAGCTGATAAAAATGAACTGTACCCATAGCTTAAAGGGCCGCCAGCCTTGTCACATTCTGTGCCTCTTTGAATCACCTGAGAACTACTCGCGTCTGTGCAGTGCTCGGGTACTTGCACGTTAACTTCATGAACCAGCTGGAACAATCGTCGTCGTAAACGACGGAGAGCCAGGTCATTTATTAGGGATATATAAAATAATAGCAAGAAGAGAGGACATCGAATGTAACTTAATAATATTTGAATCAACTTATTCTAAAAATGAAACACCATAATTTTCACAGAAAGTAAAATGAAATGAAAATTCCCTGTTTTGTGGTTAAGCTCAATCCAAACCTTAACGTATTTCAAAACGTGATGTCTTACCTTCCAATGATAAATGATATTGCAATAAGAATGGCGAGAACTGCTACAGTAAGAAACACATAGGATACAACGGCTTCTGAAATGGAAAAGAATAAAACCGTAGAAGAAAACAGATGATGTGCAATATAGTGTGTTGGTTTTCTAATGTATCATCTGAGGTGATTTATTGTGGTGTAGTATATGCATATGTATGGTGCATGTGGCAATCCTCTGTACTGAGATCAAGAATATTGATAGGCTTCATGCATCATGTGGTGTTGAGAGGTAGCGTAGGATGACAGGGTATATCGAACACTGAAGGCGTGTGTCATTGTGGTGGTGTGTTGTAAATTGTGCCCTGGGCTAGATAATTGTGCAGAATGATGCGGTATTGAGTAAACACTTTAAGTTAGTACAATGCATGTACATATCTATCAGGTTGAGTAAAAAGTAAGCAACGTTTTGAACCATGAAGAATTTTTCTTTTGCAATTTTCTGGTAATACAGACAAATACTTGCCCAAATGCATCAATAAATTAACATTGGTATTTTTTTTATCGTTGTTACAATCATTTGAAATGGAACTGTCAAAGCGAAATATTCGAGCAATTTTGCTATTCAACTTCAAAAAAGGACGTATAGCAGCTGAAACGGATAGCGATATCAACGAAACGTTTGATGAGGAAATAACCAGTGAGTGGTGAGCTCGAAAATGGTTTAAACGATTTCGCAGTGGAGACCTGATCCTTGAAGATCGTGAGCATAGCGGACGAAATTAAAGACCGTCATTGAGAAAGATCCACGTAAAACCACTCAAGAACTAGCAAAAGAACTTCAAGTTAGCCAGAAAACTGCCTGCAACCATTTGCATGCCATAAGAAAATTAAAAAAAAGCTCGACAAATGGATATCACATGATTTGAATGAAAATCAGAAAATGCGCAGATTGAAATTTGCTCGTCGCTTCTTCTCCGTAACCAGAACGATCCATTTCCCGACCATATTGTAATTTGCAATGAAAAGTGGATTCTGTACAATAATAAAAAAACGTTCTTCACAGTGGTTGGACTAAAATGAAGCACCGAAAACTTTCTCTAAACCCGAGCTCTTAAAAAAAAAAAAAAAGCAGTTTTCGTGGTTGTTTGGTGGTGTACTGCTGGACTTATCCACTCTAACTTCTTAAAACCCGGGAAAACCATTACTGCAGAAACATATTGCCATGAAATTGCCAAAATGAATGAAAATGTGCTACTCCTTCGTCCCAGATTGGGAGGATCAATCTTTCTTCATGACAATACTCGACCATATATTTCACTAATGACGCTTTAGAAGTTAAGGGAACTTGGCTACGAAGTTCTTCTCCACCCAGCTAATTCCCCAGATCTTTTTCCTACCGACTACCACTTTTTGAAGCACCTTGATGGTTTCCAGCAAGAGAAGGAGTTCAAAAACCAAACCGATGTTGAAAGTGCATTCAAAGAGTTCATCAGCTCCAGAACTCCAGATTTTTATGTTACCAGAATAAACAAACTTGTAACTGGTTGGCAAAAATGTGTTGATTGTAATGGTACTTACTTTGATGAATAAAATTTCCGCATTGTTGAAATATTTTGTGATGAATTTCATGTTTCAAAACGTTGCTTACGTTTTACTCAACCTGATACATAGAGCTAACTTACATAATACTTAACTATATATCTGTCAAGTGTATATATGTGTTAAGTAGGACAAATAGATGGTTATTTCAATTTGCTTCTGCTTCAGTTACGTTTTCTTGACACAGATGCGCATGCGCGCGTGCATCATCTATCTATCTATCTATCTATCTATCTATCTATCTATCTATCTATCTATCTATCTACCCACGTACGCTCTCTTTATATATATATATATATATATATATATATATATATATATATATATATATATATATATATATATATATATATATAATTGGTATTAAACTAAATGTTTACCACATGACTCGAGTTTACCACATGACCCACGGACATGGTGTCAAACTTGAGTCGTAAGATAAACGTTCAGTTTGAATAAGCGATATATGCATTACATGTATTGGTTAGTTCTCTTTTTTCCCCTGTTTACTGTGTTTTAATTAGCATTTTGAAGTAAGAAATTAGTCTACTTGAAAGTGTTACAATGACCTGAAATGACATCGAAGTTTTCGTTACATAAAACCCTTTACATTAACGAAATGAAAGGATAAATATTTAAACTATATAAGCATGTTGAATTGAAATTAAAAGAAAGAAAAGTTTAGCTAACAGAAGGTGTAATAAATGGGAGATATCCTAGGTCAGCTTATCAGTTGAAGCGTGCTAAAAATCTAAACAGAACAACGAAGCGATGAAACATGCTGAATGTCATATCTCTGGTAACTATAGTGATAAATTTGTTGCGCTGATAAATTTTGAGAAATTGATCAATTTCCAGAACATGATTAAATTCGAGTTTTGATAAGTTCGCAATCAAAAACTTTTTTAAAGAATGTTTTAAGTATGCAACAATAAGCATTTATTTTGCATATTTTAATCCATTATCCCGAAATGCTTTGTATTTTTGTTAGAAGAAAATTGGAATAAAAATTTTTCTTTCGTACAAATAATGATATTTCTTCATTAGGATTACATTTTTTTTTTCAATCAACAGCATTGATTTCTGGAGGAAGAATGGTTTCCAGTAAATTATACCATCTGTATTTCCCTTTGTAAGTTTTATTTTTGTAATAAAAACAGTGCTGAAAATTTACTTTTTTTTACTTGTTGTCCTACCAGTAAGTAAATAAATTACACGGCTTACTGTAATTCTTTGTGTTTAAAGTATAAATAAAAAATAGAACGGTTATTTTAGTGTAGTTGTAGTGTTTGGTTTGGTGGATAGACTAGAAAAAGACTGAGTTTTTAATCTATTATTTTATATTCAGCATGTCTTAATGTCGTGTCAACTACTTAATGCCAGTGTCAAGGGGAATCACTGGTGAGCGGTGCTTTGGCCGTCACTTGAGCTCAATGCGACCCTAAGTATATCAAAAGATCTTAACAAGGTTTATTAACAAGGATATATGTCTAAAATTAAAGCTGATAAACTGCAGCTCGTATTAACAGGATGATGGAAGTTGAGATTCTTAGTTTAAACAACTTCTTTTATGATATTTTGTTCAGAAAAGTTTAATTCGAAGGCATTGGAAGGCTTTATGCCAATCACTAGAAACCTCTTAAATCCTATTGCCGCGTAATATTAATATCTTAAGTTATTGTCATATGATGACAACACCAATCATATAACATCAGAGAGCAAAGTGTTTTGAAATAGCATTGGATCCATTTCTATTCAAAAATAAAATTCATTATAGTCTAATGGTAAATCTTCGTTTTTTTAAATAGTCTTTTAGCATAATAAATGCACATATTTGAGGCATGTGAATTACTTGGAAACAACGGATTGGAAAATTGACAGACGTTTTCTACTTACTTAATTTTTTGTTAGTTCCTCTCGGATCTACGGCAGTATTTGAATTTTTATGACCGTTATCTGGAAGAAAGAAAACATACACTTCAGAATCAGGTGTATAATAAGATTTTCATTTATTACTGATAATTAAAATATCTCATTTTAGCTGTTATTGTATAATTATTTATCATAACCCATTTGCTTAATGGCGAGAGCCGTGGTATTGGTAATGAGCTCCCAGCAAATCGAGTCTTGTTCAGACCTTTATCATAACTGTTTCACTTTATTTCCATGATGAGACACATGAACATTCAATATTTGGAGATATTACCATACCATAACTTTATAAGATGATTATTTGTTAATAAATATGTCCTGAAACCGGGGCTAAGAGTTTATTTCCACCCGTCTACCTTTCATAAAACATCGAAAAAGCTCCCGAATCTTAAGTTGTCCCCCCGAAATTTTGAAAACTAATCGGAAGTGCAATTAAAACATACATGTATGTCATATTTTTACGATACCAATGTTGTTTTCTTTACGCATGAATAGTTGCACTATTAGAAACCCCTACTTAAGACTTACCTTATACTTCAGTATACATACATATATATATATATATATATATATATATATACATACACACACACACACACACACACACACACACACACATATATATATATATACATCTGTTATTTTGTTTTTGATCTTCTATATAAATGAAGATATATCCTTTGTTTTGCTGCTTTTCGTTACACGAAATGAGAAGATACATTGCGGAACTGTTATTTTAATGAGTTATATATATTTATCGCTCTAAGAGACACATCTGCACCATCGTATGCTCCTGAACCAGTTGTTAAATAGCCAAACCGTGAAGAATCGATGATAGATGTGTAGAAACAATTGTCGTGATCAATAAAAATCCTCGTATCTTCCATCTTCCGCCTTTCTTTTACCATATATATATATATATATATATATATATATATATATATATATATATATATATATATATATATAGGTTCTTATATCTCTGTTGGTCACCACAAATCACGTTGTATTAATGATATCAAATCGATATCAGTTATGTTCTGTATTTTTAGTCTCACTTTTTCGGGTAGGATGTTGGCAGGGTGTCATCGCCACTTTGATGGCGTGTTTTGAAATAGTATACTAATTGTGGCCATTCGTATAGCTTGAGATTGCCGGGCCATATTTGCGGCCAACTTGAGAAGGTGTGGATTTAGAGTCTGCCAGGAGTCGGTAAATACTTTTGTATTTCGACATTTTGCAGGAATCGAAAAATATTTTTCAGTCAGATAGACAGACAGAGGGAGAGAGAGGGAGAGAGGGGAAAGAGAGGGAGAAAAGAGAGTGAGAAAGAGAGTTTGATGAGGGAAGAAAAATGTAAAACAATTCCTTACCTTGGCGCAATGTGTGGCCTACAGACGTTTGTATAGCATTTTGTCCGTCCACCACTGAAAAGGGTGTTAAATGATGATAGTAAATATTTGAAAGGAGGCTTAACACTGCTTAATGGGATTTTGCTCGATTCCTCATTTTACTGATCGAGCAGATATATAGACATATGACCAAAAGCCATTAGCATCTCGTGTTCTATATATTTATGAGTTCAATGCCTGTGCCATTAAAAAAAAAAACAAAAACAGCTGAATGTGATGAGAATGAGAGCTTTATCTGCTGTTTCAAACAATCCGAAACAGCAACATTAAATTTCCATGGCTTTCTTGATATTAGTCATACATCCTAGTAGATTCTCATTTGATCTCGATAATGAGTATTGTTGCCTGAATTACAGAATTACTACGATAAAATTAACGTGTAAGGAATTAAGTATTCTACAGACATGTGTACCCTTAACGAAATGGGCGGAACACTAACTGACATGCTGATGCTTGAATTACTGGTTTAATCCAGGAAGAAAGAAAGAGTGAAAGCACTGGAACGTACTTTACCCTTCCTGAAAGGATGAAAGTCAAAGATAACATGAACAGAAGATGAACTCAGGGCGCAAAGAGCCGGAAGAAATACTGTAAAGCATTTTATCCGGTGTCTACTACTTCGCCGCCTTCATGTTGGCTATATTAATGGAAAAATTGTACCAAATGAACATCAATCAAAATAATTTATTTATTGCATTCCCTGCAATGAAAAATGCTTATGGCATTTATTTCAGATTTAGACAGAAAATATTGATTGAATATACTAATTTTTTGTTAAAATTAATGCCACAAAGACTGCTGCTTTTATTTTTTACAATGTTAATTTTTCAGTCAGTTAGAATGCCAGATTACAATTTGCAAAGTTGGTTAAAACATCAAAGACGTACTAGAGGGTACTGACATAGACGTCCAATTGTTAGGGGAGGAAAAAACAGACAACATTTGGTATAGTTGAGGCAGACGATATTAGGCGTCTGCATGCACTATAAAAGGAACTGGAGGGTATAGGCCGTTGCGATTAAAATAACAAAAACAAACGTGGAAGAATTTCTTTATATATACGCATTTCACATGTTACGCATTTCACATATACGCATTTCACATATTCAACACACACACACACACACACACACACACACACACACATACACACACACACACACACACGTACGCACACATATACAGGCATTCATACATATCTGTGTATGTATGTATGTATTATATATGTATGTATAAATCAATGAATATTTGCAAGACATGTTTTCCATATTCCTCCAAATAACGTTAGAAGAACTGTATGATTATATATTTTTCATTAAAAAAAAAAAAAATAATGTATGGAAGAATTGATTTAAAAAAATATATATTTCTATGTTATAATTTATATTTACTAAATATTGTTGATTTGTAAAGTGCTGTTTTGTTTTCAAATTTATATCAGAAATGGTTTTCTTTTTCATTTTCTTTCTCTTTTCCTTTTTTTTTTTTCACACGAAGTTAAATGCAGCAGCTTTCAAATCCATTAGCGACTTCGAATATTCAATTCTTATCACTATTCTTTCTCACTCCGTTTTTTTTTATTATCTAATACTGTCACACACACACGCACACACACACACGCACACATAAACACACACATACACATTTTTGTCTTTTTTCCTATCTCTCCCCCCTCTCTGTCTGTCTGTCTCTCTCTCTCTCTCTCTCTCTCTCTCTCCCTCTCTCTCTCTCTCTCCCCTCTCTCTCTCTTGCTCAGATAACTGCTATTACAATTCGAATTACCTTCAAATCGCGAAAGAGTAGTTATAGCCTGCTCCTGACCAGGTGTTATACCACAAGTTGCTTCCCCTTGCTTTAAATTCTTTACTGGCTGTCTTAATATGTGTTGCTGTATTTGCATTAGACCTGAAATGAAAAGCATTTTTATTTAGTCTTGCAAATGCATATTAAACAGATTTTGAACGTAAAATGCTTGAATAGAAATTCTAAAATTGCAAATAATTTTCATTGAATGTTCCTCAAATCTTATAATAATGACGTCTGCATAAATTAAACTGTGGGAGTCTTAATTAAAATAAGATATTCTAGTAAACTGAAAAGCTAATATACGTTCTGAAAATAATAGTGACACTGTTGTATTGAGTTACTCTATCACATATTTCTGTTTTCTCTAAGATAACTTATTTTTTCAGTCATATGAACCGTGTTATCATATATTTTGTAATCTTACAGAACAGATTATAATGTAGGAAATACATACATAAGTAAATAAGTAAATAAATAGATAAGTAAATTTTTCCTGGTTGTGAGAAATCTGAATTATGCAACAGTTGTTGAGGTATATTGTGACATATCGTATCTTTAAATGACATCTGGCAATACAGGTGAACTTATAGGCTAAGGATTATCCACTATATAAAAGACTAACGTGGTGATGTTGGTCCAGTGTTCCCATGATCGAGTTGGTCTATGGCCTAAGGTATTCTAACCGTGGCTGTTCTGTCTTTTTGCCATAGGGTTTCTAAGATTAAATTACTTAATGCGTCCTTTGGTACTCTTCATATTGAAAATTCAGCATGAATAGATAAAACATAAAGAACATTAATATAACAATGTGTACTAAAGTGTAACATTTAAAAAATAGACAGAAAACTATTGTTTATTTTGTTTTATCCACCTTACTTGTGTACAGAAAGTTATGAATAAGGCATAAATATGGCGCAGGCGTGGCTGTGTGGTAAGAAGCTTGCTTCCCAACTACATGGTTCCGGGTTCGGTCTCATTACGTGTACCCTGGGCAGGTGTCTTCTACTATAGCCTCGAGCCGACCAAAGTTTTGTGAGTGGATTTGATAGACGGAAACTGAAAGAAGCCCGTTGTTTACACACACGCGCCCGCGTGTGTGTATGTGGAGTTATGTGTGTGTCTTTGCGCCTGTGTTTGTCTTCCCACCATCACCTGACAACCGATGTTGGTGTGTTTACGTCCCCAATGGGCTATTGGTGCAAATATTTAAATGTTCATATTTATATATCTATAGGAGAATCTCAGAAAAATTGGAAATTTCAAGCTGCTAAAAGTGATGCATGTTCTCTCATATTTTCTGTGTTATCTATTGGTAATAGGAGGTTCTATTTATAAGTACTATCTTTAGAATAAGTACTAGGCTTACAAAAAAAAGTCCTGTGGTCGATTTGTTCAACTAAAACCCTTTAAGATAATGCTCCAGCATGGCCAACATGACCGAAACAAATAAAAGAATGGATTATCAAATTATTTTATTTTATTTAGCAGTATACCTGATATCCCTTACGATTTACCAATGTATGCCGCGACGTCACAACGTTTAAGAACCCCTATATTAGGATATATCTGGAGGTGATTTAACTGTTATTTCTAACTGTACGATCACGGAGGGGTTCCGATAAACCCCACGTGATATAGGTTGGGAAATTTCCATACTTGATTTGAGAGAATTAATTGTATCTATAACAAAAACTGCTAAAATAACTATCTTTAGATAAACTGTGAGAGTGAACAACCTAACTGCAAAATCGAATGAATTATAAGGAGTTTATAAATTTTAGCAGATGAAACCTAACTAGGGAGACGTAATTGTCTCGTTCATTTTTAATATTGATGTCAGATTTTGGCACAGGGTTTGCGATTTCGTGGGAGAGTGCAAGTTGATTAAGTTCGTCCTTAGTATTCAGTTGGTACTTACTTTATCAACCCTGAAAGGATGAAAGGTAAAGTCAATCTCAGTGGAATTTGAACTTAGAACGTGAAGACAAACGAAATGCCGCAAAGTATTTTGCCCAGCGTACTAACAAACCTGCCAGCTCGTTGCTTCCGTTCATTCTTAATATTTAGAAAAAGAGTTTACATCTTGAAAGGTTTACTCATTTAAGGATACCCACGTTATATTTCATACAATCCAAACAAATTCCTTAAACTACCTTATTTTAGAGAGAAAAAAAAGTAAAAGAAATCCTGAAATCAAAGCTTCTTCGGATAATTCTGTCTCAAAAGAAATCTAAAAGAAAAATGCTCCATAGATCATAAGAAAATGAGCAGAAAGAAAACATTTTATGAATGTTTTTTTTTGCAGGTCAATTCAGTGAACATGTTCTTATAAGAACAATATATTGTTGTCAGCAAGATAGAATAACAAACTGTTAATGAAAAATTGTTGTACGGAATGTGTTGACATGTTTGAAAATAACGACGAATTGATGGATAAACTCTAAACTATTGTATCAAAGGCAAGCATAACAAATGAAATATTCTTGAAAATGGAGAGAGAATAGTCGTGACTTCGTTTATAAAAGGGGAATCTTCACACAATGGGCTATTGGTGCAAATATTTAAATGTTCATGTTTATATATCTATAGGAGAATCTCAGAAAAATTGGAAATTTCAAGCTGCTAAAAGTGATGCATGTTCCCTCATATTTTGTGTGTTATCTATTGGTAATAGGAGGTTCTATTTATACTTAAAAATAATCAATATAAATCATCATCATATCCCATAACTGATCATTGATGTATTGCATTTGTTACTGGAATAATGCATCATACAATATTCCAGGTACCAGCTTTTTTTCTCTTTCCCTCTAACTATATATAAAAGGATAAAAGTGTGCTATCCCTTGCTGAAGGGAAATATCTTTCACAAGAATGAGGTATCTCGCTTCTCCATTCTAATTTATATTTTAATCTAATCTTTTCCATTGTGTGGATGTTTGCGCTTTTACTTTTCACCGGGTAGTCAGAGTCAGAATTCTAATCTGAGCAAGAAATGACTATTGTCATATTTTTCGTTGGTTAATATCAATGGCATTGTTCAGCGGTTTCCATATCAATATCTGTTTTATAATTGAAATATTTTATCTTTTGGACATTAGGTTCGTCCAATCTAAAGAAACAAAACAAATAGAACATCTATTGGGTCGCTCGACCTACTAGAAGCAGTAGCCAGTCTTCTTTCAAATCAAAGATTGTCTTTAAAAACGGGGTGGATACATTGGGTAATGTTGTCAATATATTCTTTATAAAATAAAATGGGATGGCTCTGTCAGATTCGTATGCTTTGAGGCTATATCAAAGCTGGTTTGGAGCTAAACCTTCTCATCAGGTGCCCCTTCCTCCTCCTCCTCCTCCTCCTCCTCCTCCTCCTCCTCCTCCTCCTCATCATCATCATCATCATCATCACCCCTCCACCACCACCACCACCACCACCACCACCACCACCACCACCACCACCACCACCATCATCATCATCATCATCATCATCATCATCATCATCAGCAGCAGCAGCAGCAGCAGCAACAACTATAAATGCTACAACAAGATTTGACTTTGTGACATTCACATTTTTATATTGTTTCCCATGAGAACTTACTCTCAAACCCCAACTTCTGGCCACTGCAGCGTTGTTTCTTTTCTCTTTTCTCTTCTACTCCAGCTAAAACAGTCTTTGCCTCCTGAGGACTAGTTGTATGCTATCTAAACCCAGCCTTACTCGGCGCACCACTTTCTCTTTGTCCCGTTACTCTTTCTTTGTCTCTCTCTCTCCCAGATGTACCACTGCCCTCGGGCCTTCTTTCCAAGAGTTCAATCCACTGGAATTATTTTTCCGACCTCATTTTCACCATTGACATCCGCTCATAGCAGTTCGAGCTGAATATCACTCGCAAGAATTTATACTGACTAGAAGACCTTGTGAAAGCCACAGGCACAATCCTTTTTCTCCTAGCTGAAACCATTAAAAAAAAGAAAGTATTCCGTCTTGTCACAGCGTTCAAGTGCTGCGTTCTTTCAGATACCTTTTCAAAATGCATCATTCCCTAATGTAGTGAAAATTTCGTTACTCGATAATATGAACAATTTTGCTGTGATGTATTCACTTTTAATCTAATGTATAATAGATTTACATCCTTCCAGTTGTAAAGGTCTTCCTTTCGATGTTCTAAGGCATGACGAAGTAGATTTGCTGTTATTTTCCTTTTTTTTTTTTTTTGTGATAGTTTTCACCCAATGATTTTAGCTTACATGCAATTTTATTAGCTTCCATGAGAATTTATTCACTGGTTAACTTTTGTCAAGGCGGCGAAGAAGTACAGTGTACTTATTACACATAATTACATTTAGACATAATTACATCACCTAAATGTTAATTGAAAATCTTCCATGTTACAGGTTTATGCCTTTTTACTTCCATTCAAATAACAGGGTTATAATTAATTACCAGTGGTTATTGGAAAAATCAATCGCATTTAGCAATAAGTTGGTCGAATTTTAACAAGGCCTCTTTAAAATGTTTTATCAGTCTGAGGTAGTTCAGATGAACTTGCAAAATTATCTGCAAATTACTGATTTAAATCTCGTGAATATTCAATTTACGGAGGTCTAATTTTGTTTGAAACATTCACCAAAGCTTTCAAGTGATTTATGATACATTTAGAAACTTTTCTGTTATTATTGGAGAGAAAAGAAGTTGTTTATAAAAGTATACAAACACGATTCTTCTCGTAGTTGTCTATTGTTTAGCGTAGTTTTCGCAATATTATTTGAAACGTTGTTACTGTTAACCTTTGTATATCAAAATAATATGCTTGATTAAAATCCTAATTCTAATAGTTGTATACTTGTGATATTGGGAATAATTATACTCTTTACCCTTTTACTCTTTTACTTGTTTCAGTCATTTGACTGCGGCCATGCTGGAGCACCGCCTTTAGTCGAGCAAATCGTCCCCAGGACTTATTCTTTGGAAGCCTAGTACTTATTCTATCGGGCTCTTTTGCCGAAGCGCTAAGTTACGGGGACGTAAACACACCAGCATCGGTTGTCAAGCGATGTTGGGGGGACAAACACAGACACACAAACACATACATATATATATATATACATATATACGACGGGCTTCTTTCAGTTTCTGTCTACCAAATCCACTCACAAGGCTTTGGTCGGCCCGAGGCTATAGTAGAAGACACTTGCCCAAGGTGCCACGCAGTGGGACTGAACCCAGAACCATGTGATTGGTAAGCAAGCTACTTACCACACAGCCATTCCTGCGCCTATATATATATATATATATATATATATATATATATATATATATATATATATATATATATATATATATATATATATATATATATATATATATATATATATATATATATATATATATATATATATATATATATATATATATATATATATATATATATATATATATATATATATATATATATATATATATATATATATATATATATATATATATATATATATATATATATATATATATATATATATATATATATATATAAAAATTTTATATACTACCTTGGTTTATTTACACTTTTAGTTTACAAACAAAAGTTAGACTTCTTCCACACGCACCATGAAGCGTGTAAACTAGCTTTCCAAGAACAATTCTTTATTTCTCTTTTCTTCGAGAGTCGTTAACAATCGTCACTAGATATTTTTTCTTGTAATTGATTTGAATAAGCTTCCTTCAGTCATTTTATTAATGTTTTCTTGATTAAGCAAATTTTTCGAGCAAAAAAAATCATTCATTACTTATTTGTTTTTATATATAGATATGAATGTCAACAAATCAGTAGGTCTGAAAAGACTCTGTTGATGAGGCTTAATAGACAGAAACATGTTCGTAGTTGCCCCATGCGTGCAAACAAAAATCAGTCGTTTCTTTCTAAAACTGTAAATTATGTGTGAGAGATTAATTATTGATATTTTGAATTTATCTTCCTTTTGAAACTGTTAATAATAGCCGCTAAGGCTTTGTTTTTACTTTTTTTCTCTCTCCAGGCAATAGGAAAATGCTTTGCGGTAATTAATAACATAGTACCAAAAATGTTATTTGTTTCATTGAAAACGAAAACCAGTGGAACCTCGATAGTGTTAAAAATAAAAATCCAGTTATCGTATTTAAATAGTAGATTACTCAGTCTGTTGTCATGTGAAAGACGTAATAATGTTTCAAATAATAAAGTTTTAAATAGGCAATTCTGCTGTATAGGAAAACAGGATTCGAACATAGAGCTAACATTTTTGCTATGACTTCAAAATATATAGTGAACAAGTCTAAATTAAAAACGAAGAACTACATTAAATTAAGGAACATTTAGCAAAAGTTTTCTCGAAATTAGACCACCCTAAATTTCCGCATATTTTATAACAAAATAAATTAAAGAAAATCAATATCCAAATTATAATAAAAGTTATTTTGACTGACAGATCTTCGATTTTAACACTAAACTTTATACGTATCACTTGACAATATTCGACATCATTCATGAGAAACTCATTGCAAATGCAGAAAGAACTGAAGCTAAATTTCGAAGATGCTGAAACACTTCATTATACATTATCAATCAAAATTGAAAAGGTTTGAAAAAGAAGCATTTTGCGGCATCCATAATATAAAACTGAAACGAAAAATGTTAAAGTAAAATAATTTAATTTTATGATTCTTTAATCATAAATTAATTGTTCTTCGAAAATTAGTAAACCTACCATAAACCTCCTCATTTGAAAATGGTGTACAAAAATGACTTCACATTTTCTGATCATTAAAAATTAGATGTCTGTCTTTAAATTGTCACTATTTCTATTTGCTTTTAACACCGATGCGCACGCGTGCGTGTCCCAGTGAAGTACTATGATCGATGGTCACGACTGAACCCCACCGTTAAAATTGTTAGCTTTGTGTCTAAATTAGATTATATTTGCTCAGTTTTTGGTAGGTCTTGACAGATACGTTTATATCGATTGGGACAGTCATATCAATGAGGAGGCATGATTTTTGTCTGAAGTCTTTCAGTATGATGTCTGGCCTATTTGCGTCTATCTTTCTGTCAGTTTGAATGGTGAAGTTCCAGAGGAGTGCAATGTGATCATTTTCAAGTACTGGGGGTGGTTTGTGTTCCCACCAGTTTTTATCATGGGGCAAGTCCAGGTTTTTGCATATTACCCAGTGAATATATTGTGCAGCTCTATCATGCCTGTTGAGATACTCTGTAGGCGCAAGCAGACTGCACATGGAGACAACATGATCGATGGTCTCATTTTGTTGTTGGCATATACGACATAATGGGGAGCTGCCGTTCTTTAATATGTTGGCCTGGTAGTTCTTTGTAGGTAGGCATTGATCTTGGGCTGCTATGATAAACCCCTCTGTTTCTGATTTCAAGCCAGAGGCCATTAACCATTGGTGGGTAAGGGCTTTGTCAATATCTGCATTATTCGCTCTCTTTGGGTATTTGCCATTGAGAGGTTTTCCATGCCATTTTTCAGTTATAATAGCTAAGGCAGCAATTTTAGCACGAGTTTTCAAGCGCTTAGCTTTTTCCGCAGGTGTTTCTAGTTCGTCTAATTCTTGAATTTGTTGCAATTCGAATTCACTTAGATATTCCTTTGCCTGTTTTGTTACTGAGTAAGATGCTTTCTTGCTTTCATATTTTAAGACAAGTTTTAGCATCCAGTCCTCAGAGTTTTTCAGATAGGTGTCTAGGCCAATTGTGGCTACCGTCATTGATAATGCCAGCTGTAAAAGTCCTCGGCCTCCTTCTTTTCTTGGCAGATAAAGACGTTCTATATCTGCCTTAGGGTGGTGTATTCTATGCATTGTCAACAGTTTTCGTATTTTTCTGTCAACATTACATATTTCAGTAATTGACCAGTTAATGATGTTGAAACTGTAAGTCACGACTGGTATGGCTAGAGCATTGATCGCTTCGATCCTGTTTCTCGCGTTCAGCTCTGTCTTCAGTATTGCTCTCACCCTGCGATAACATTCTCTTCTGATCCTTTCCCTCATCACTGAGTGCTTGATATTGTCCCCTTCAATTACCCCTAGGTATTTGTAGCTCTCCGCTGGTTCTAACTCTTTTATGACATTTTGCTGGTCAAGGTTCACATTAGATGTATTTGTCATTTTTCCTTGGATAAAGGTAGCTTTTGCACATTTATCAAGGCCAAATTGCATCCTGATGTCATCACTGAATTGTTTAACAATCGTAGTAGGCCTTTGAGTTGTTGGTCATTTTTTGCAAAGAGCTTCAAATCATCCATGTAAATGAGATGATTTATATTTTTATCAAATATTTTATAACCATACTGTGCATCATTTAACCATACTGTGCATCATTATAACCATACTGTATTATTATTATTATTATTATTATTATTATTATTATTATTATTATTATTATTATTATTATTATTATTGAGTGAAAGAGCAGCGAATGCCATCAAAGTGAGACTGCGGTACAAATATACGAAGATCAATATAACCATCATGACTACCCGTCTGATACGGTTACATCAGGCACATCTATCACAACCATATGTGCACGACATGATTTTACTTTTAAGACAAACAGTTCATAACCTTGCAGGTGGGGGCCTAGTTAGGATTTTCCTAAGGTCGAGTAGCCCATCCCCCTCAAAAGGTCCCTGAATAAGGTTTTTTTAAGGATATTGAACGAAACACTCATGTTTCCAGGGGTGAATTATTCAAGCTCCAAAGAATTCCTCTCAACACATGGCTCTGATGCTCCCCCACTACTTCTGCTCATGATCAGAGATGCACATCTCGTCAGCCACTGAGGGACATGCTCCAGTGGTAAGGTCAAACAACTGACAAGCAAATCTGTAGTATTCAGCAGAATATTTGTTGTAGCCCATCTTTTATACCAAAAGAAATCAATGTACATAATAATATTTCCAATCAGTTAAGATCAGAAGCCATGAGAGCCACTGCTTGTTATTACATCTGAGTATTTTATCATCATCATCATCATTATTATTACTACTACTACTACTACTACTACTACTACTACTACTACTACTACTACTACTACTACTACTACTACTACCCCCACCACCGCCATCATCATCATCATCATCATCATTATTATTATTATTATTATTATTATTATTATTATTAGTAGTAGTAGTAGTAGTAGCATTTCATGAAAGACTCTCAGTTTATTTTGCTGGGTATGATGGAAAGTGTCAGTTACCCACAGTCAGGTGACTAAGATGACATTTGTTTAGTGACGTGCTTAAAGAACCCTGCGGAGAATTCTTGCAGTTCCAAGTAATGTTGGTTTTTGTAGGTGTTCTATCTTTACATTTGTACCAATTTTTTTGAATACCGTTTGTAGTTGAGTGCAGATGGTTTTAAGCGCGCCGGTCAGTATGCGTATCCCGTCTATTCTTCATTGCTTGCAACCTGCGTATTTCCCACTTCAATTCATCGTAGTTGTTCACTTTTTCTTCTTTCTCTTCGATCCTGATATCACCAGGACATGCTATCACGATTATCAGGCATGTGTTTTTTTTTTCTTTTTCTGTTCACCACAACACTGTCAGGTTTCCGATGTAAACATCGGAAACCTAACATTGATGGTCGCACTGAATCATTTATGGTCAAACTGAATCATTGCATCCCACAGGATTTTCCGATCCTCATTCTCAGTAACTCCTTCTGGGATTGGTCATACCACATCTTTGATCTTTCTAGGCAGAATTCTCACACAACCCCCAATGTGTCATTCTTGTCACATTTTCATGTCTTTTGTATTTACGTTGTGTTAATTTCAGACAACCACTAACAATACTTCTCTTTTTGAGTCCAAATTCCGTCTTAACATCAGCATTAAAACAGGTTGCAACAGGTGGTGTCTTTAATTTTTAGCGATCGATTAGAGACTTCTATTTTGGAAACCATTTTGGTTGTATAAAGAAAACTCAAAAAGTTTTCTTTCGTTTCTCCCAGCAGTGGGAGAAGCGCTCAGTTCTTGTTATTTCTATTAAAACATTATTGAAAGCAGTTAGATGACTGAAACGATCATTTGTTCGCTAAAATTTAAGCTGTGTTGAATAACAAAACATGTTGAAGCTGACAAAATAGTCGAATCTCTTTCCCTCGGATTACTCATGTAAATATCAACGTTTTCTCAAACACGCAGTCACAACATATGACTTTATATACATAAAAGTCGCTATAATTATTGTCAAATCTGTGTTTTTCCACTTTGGTCTGCAAATCTCTACTCTTGACTCTGTATGTTTATATGTACGTACGTACGTGTATGTATGTATGTACGTACACAGATACACGCACACACACACATCTACGCACCCCCCCCCCCCACACACACATACAAATAAAAATTCTTTCTTTCAAAAAAGTAGTTTTATTACTAAATGACAAGAAAATGATGAATCGCCGTTCTTTAAATTTCTCTTAAAATAACTTACGAGTAAACATGTTTTACTCTATTAAATGTTATCAAGTTACTTTCTTCACAATAAGAAATGCAATGTATCTATCTATCTATCTATCTATCTATCTATCTATCTATCTATCTATCTATCTATCTATCTATCTATCTATCTATCTATCTATCTACGTGTCTGCCAGTCTATGTCTGTCCGTATGCCTGTCTGCGTTTTTCCTTCGATCTCAGCCAATAAACGAGAAAGATAGACAATTCAAAGGTATTGTGCAGCAGCGTTCTATCACTGTTTTTCCCTCGATCTCTTGCCCAATACATCATCCCGCTTGATCTGTGTGTATGTATGTATGTACATTCATGCGCATGTATGTATGTATGTATGTATGTATGTATATCCACAAACACACACATATATTTCTCAACACGTGCATTACAGACATTAAATTACCATTTTCGAAAATAAAATAACTCTTCTTTTAAAAGAAGTAAGTTAGGAAAAAAAAATGGAAAGAAAACGATGAAGCTCCGTTCTTTAAATTTCTCTTAAGTCAATTTACTACAGCAAGAAGATATCACAGGAGCCTCAATGATGAAAATGTGAAATTCACAAAAGATATTGTATGCAGAGGTATAAAATTGCCTATCTGTGGTTTGTTGTATATAACGTTGTATACAGAAATAAAGTCAGATAAAAACTAATATGTATTTTGATCTACTAAATGCTTCTTTATTTCAATATTGTTTTATCTTCATTTAAGTCTTTCTTGAATATATTCCTATATTTCAATGTAACTTATTCCTCACATAAAACAACGGGTATGCATTAGTATATATATAATATATACACTATATGTTATAAAACATACACATTACTTATTTTAATATTGTGATTTGAAGCCTGCTACAGTTCTTTGTTTGTCTATCTATCTATCTATCTATCTATCTATCTATCTATCTATCTATCTATCTATATATATATATATCTATCTATATATATATATATATATAATATATATATATATATATATATATATATTTATCTGCTCCGTTTATTAGAATATGCACAGCATTACCATTTTGTCTTCTTTAAAAACTTTTAATCGGGAAATTGATCTAGAAAACTGTTTCATAATACCACGAGAGAAAAGCGAAATTTCGACTCTAAATATTGCGTTTTTTAATAACATTTGAGATTGGAATATTTTTAATTGAAACAAAACAAAACCCTAAGTGATAATTATTTACTCAGAAAAGTTGTGCCACGAAGCCATCATAGCCATCCCATTCTCCTTAGTTAAACTTTTTAACTGTATGCCGTATCGTAATAGCATATACCGATTTACACGTCTTTAAATGAGTAACATTTCCTTCATTGCATCATGTGGCGTTTTTCTTTTTTTTTTTTGCGATCAGTATTTTATCACAATAGTAATTATCACATGGCTAAGTGTTAATCATGAATCTGCATCTAAAGCCAGTTTGACAATGGTTATTAGCTAAGAAAGGAAAACGAAAGCAATATCTTATAAAGTATGTTCATTAAAAAAATAAATATTCAAGCATGCGAATCTTTTTGCAGAAACCGTGGGTAGGAGAGTCGAAGACACAAGATACATCATCCCCAGCAGTTTTCTATCGTTCTTGTTGAGCCAATGTCCGTGCATGAAAATTTGTTCGTTTCTATTGTTCATTTGGAGAATTTATGATAACTTTGAAAAGACGGTACGGCTATCTTCTGCTTAGGAAGCGTCTAAAGCATTTGTTGATGGAAACATTATGTTTGGTGTACGAAAAGGTTTCGTTGGTCAAGACCACAAAGCTTGTGGCCATATGGAATGTAGAAAGTCCATAGTATTTCAATGCATCTTTCATCAGCAGAACCATTGCAGATTTGTCATGTGTGATAGAACCAGTAGAAGCAACAGCGAATTTTATTGGATAACATGCACTCATTTATCACTAGTTTGCGATCAATTTTTTGAAGAAATAGGAGCTGAACATAGTATTTTGCCATAACACACTGCTGTAGGGTGAATTATTACCAGTTAAGTTATCTCATAATTTTATCAACATCTGATGGAAATTGGCATTTTTTTAAATGAGTGGAACAGTGCTCAGTCGCTTCTTGTAACCGGTGAGTGGTTACGGAAATAAGCACCCTTAATTGTGTTCATGACACATTTCAACAGATCCATTCCGAGATTACAAGGGGATTTTCAGCTTATATGCTCATATATTCTAAAGCGAAAGCTTTTTAACGTGAATTTTTCACTCCCAGCTAATAACTTCAATAACTTTATTTGCTTTGAAAGATACATCCAAGAAACAAATTCACCGTTTCTTTTTCGAATTTGCTCAAGGCATCCTTGCTAATCTAGAGCTGGTTCTAGTGTTTTATAATGTTTTTCTGATCTCAATGAAAATGTGAAGGCATTAAAAACATCTTTCAGATCTTTAAGTGAAAAGACTACTACAGAAGAGAAATCCGATTGACTTTTATAAAAGATATACTCTTACTTATAAGTTCTTTGCTAGAGGATAAGTTTCAACGTTTGGTATGATCTATTTACGTGAAAATAATTTTCAAAGAGAAGATGTATTAAATCCATTTGTAGGTCAGCGTTGCCTGATCGTCACAGGCAATCAATTTTGATGATAGGAGTAAAATTTGAACTACAATCTGACATGACTTTGCCCCTACCCTATATGATAGTAAGTGAAGGTAGTTAACGTGGTGCATATTCCTGTAATGAAACTGTAATTAAAAAATAGTATCTTGTTTCTACAGCCTCTTGTGATCACCGTTTCATTATTTTTATTCGCATTGGCTCCCAATTCAGTCGCCTCCTCAGCGTTTGCTGAACTTTGCTTTAAGAGATATGCAGGGAGTTCAAAAAGTCTTTCCGCAGTGATTTTTTTTTCCATCCAAAATGTATTTCAAAATATGTGTAGACGAGTCAACTTATGTAAAGTTTTGTAAAGTCAAATATATTCTTTTGTAGTCTTTTATCATTTTATAAATATTTATTTTGCAATAAAATACTTACTGCGGAGAGGCTTTTTGAACACCTTATACTTCCTCTCTAGTGCGAAAAATGAAGTGCGAAAAATGACTTTACCTTTGAAGAAACTAAATGTTCTGCACACGTTCGAAGTAATGCTCACATGCATGGGATAATGCAGTTATGCTATAACTATGAGGCAAAACAATTTGTGGTTAAAAATAATCTTGAGTAATGTACGTGAAAACAGTTTTAGCTTAGAAGACAAACAAAAACTTAGAGTCTGTTTGCCGGAAACTGTTGCTGTAAACATAGAGTCTGTTACAATATACAGTAAAAAGCTAAACACTTTCTATGAGTTGATATGTGTTTAAAGAAGACAGAGAATGTTGAGATAAAGTGTATGCGTTTGTAAGATTAATTGAGAAATAAATAGAAAGATAGTGAGAGAAAGAGAGAGAGAGAGAGGGAGAGAGAGAGAGAGAGAGAGAGAGAGAGAGAGAGAGAGAGAGGGAGAGAGAGAGAGAGAGAGAGAGAGAGAGAGAGAGAGAGAGAGAGAGAGAGAGAGAGAAATGACAAAATCAGGATTTTGAATACCAGCAGCGCACGTATTAGCTGTGCACGGAACATTCAGAAAACATTATTTCTAGCGGAAGAGTTGAAACAAAACAAATTATATTTTTACGTCGCCATGATTGATAACAATTCATACATGAGTTTACATCATATGAAAGGAGAAAAGTAATTCTTCGATTCATTTCCGGACTTCGATCAAAGTTTTTCAATGTTTGGACCCATTGCTGTGCTATATAAAATCGGCCACCACCAAGAAAACTATGTTGTGAATGTTCCACAGATAATTATTGAAAACAATATTCAAATGATTTTGATGTTAATATACTTTACTAAATTTTGTGGCCTTGTTGAATTTTATTTCCATAGCTATTCAGCCACAGTGAAAAATATCATCATTTGTGTTGTGTCTAAAAATAAGCAACGCAGCACAGCACAAATAAGTAGACTAAATGTTCAAGCACCATCGAACGAGTTGGCATTGAAATCCACAACAAGCATTCAGTCTCTCTAAAAATGCCTCATGTGAACCAAGAAAAGCTGGACGAAAGTACTTCAATAAAAAAAAAACCCAATAAAATAACTGAAGACAGTATGAATGTCAAAAGAAAAAAGAATTATGAATTTAAATGTTTTCCGAATATTCGAGGTTGGTACTTGTATCTATGACAGATAAAGTATCTATTGAACAGACTGTTGCATTTCCTTGTGTTAGGAAGACTATGTTTTTGCGACACAACAATGCTGGTACCGCGTTTGCCCTATTATAATTATAATTATATATATATATATATATATATGTGTGTGTGTGTGTGTGTGTGTGTGTGTGTGTGTGTGTGTATAATAATAATATTAGGGATAAAAATTCAAATTTACAGGTAAAAACTCAATTAAATTCAATTCATTAAAAATTAAAATTAAATTAAGTTTCACAGTATAAAATATAAATATATAGTTTTAGAGAAAAGAACCAAAGTTCATGAACTTATCCATGAAAATCCACAGTCACTTATTAATTTTTCTATATGTGACTGTGGATTTTCCAAGGCGTATGAGCTGTTTCAGCCTGTCCCAGTAGCTGAGCTGTTGCAATGAGACAATCTTCTTTGTGAAGCTTCGCTGGATTGCTTCAAGGTCCACTGTTAATTTTGCGCTGTTGGTTGAACATAGCTGGGAGAAGCAGTCCAGGCGGCTGAGGACGAATGTCTTCCAGAGGACCATCATGGTTTCCTTCTCTCTGGTTCTGAAGGTTCTCAGGATCCATCCAGCCAGTTGCCTGCACTCTGTCACCATCCTGGTAATGTGTACTTGGAAAGAGGTATCATCACTCATGTTGATACACAGGTCCCTCACTGATTCAGGCTCTGGGATTGAAATTCCCTGCGGACCAGTGTACACTGTAAGTTTTATATTCAATTTTGGGCGCTGGTAGCGCAGGGCTTGGAATTTTTCAGCATTAAACTGCATATTATTGTCTTCAGCCCATCTGTAAATTGAGTCCAACTCCTGCTGCAGGTGTGCAACATCGCTGGGGTTCTGTATTTTCAGAGAGACTTTTGTATCGTCTGCATAGTTAGCAAGGGTGGCTATCCGGGCAGCCGAGGGCATATGTGAGAGGGCCACTATGAAAAGCAGTGGTCCCAAGACAGTGCCCTGTGGAATACCACTCACTATTTGTGTTTTCTTTGAGGTGGTTCCATTGGCCACTACTGCCTGACTTCTATCTTTCAGAAAGTCATGTAACCACTCACCAAGTTTTCCAGCTATGCCGAGATCACGCAGTTTGTGGCATATCATACCATGATCTAGTTTATCAAATGCTTTTGCAAAGTCAGGGTATATTACGTCCACATTTGAGTTGTTGAGTAACTGCCTCAACACCCAGTAATAGTGCTGTAAGATCTGGGTCAGGCAGCTCCTACCTAGTCAAAAGCCATGCTGGGTATCACTCAGCAAATCGTTTTCTTCAAGAAATGCGATTAGTTTCCCTCTGACGATGCGTTCCATGACTTTGCTGATGTGTGAAGTCAGAGAGATAGGCCTATAATGTTTGGCATCTGTTCTGCTTCCTCTTTTATGGATTGGGCATATTATTCCCTGCTTCAGCTTGCTTGGCAGCCTGCCATTTGCAAGGAAGCTCTAGAAGAGAATCTGTAGTGGTTTCACTAGGGCACACTTACACGATTTGAGGAGATCGCTGGGAATCCACCAGGGCCAGCAGTTGAGTTTACATCCACCTCATCTATGGCTAGAAGTATATCTTCTTCGGTAATGTCGATGTAATCCATCGTAACTGCCTCGCTTGTTATAGATGAGGCGGCAAAGAAATCCACCGGTTCGTTCACTTGTCTGTGTTACAACGAGGTGGTAAAATCACTTTTGAATTGGTCATTCAGTATCTTGCTGATCTTGGTTGGGCTATCTTTGAGGGAGCCATCTTTTTGGAGCGTACAGAGGCTGTTTCTTTAGTACAATGAAAGAAGGCCTTTGGGTTTAACTTAATGTTTTTTATAACTCAGACTTCTTTCTTTGCTCTCTCCCTCACATAGGATTGTTGCAGGTCTTTTTCAATCACCATCATTGTTGTTTTCGCCGGGACCTTTCACTACTTTTTGAATGTTGGTTGAAGCGATTTGCAACCTTCGTCCGTTGTCTCATGAGGATCTTTCTCTCTCGTGGAATCTTGTTCTTTTTGTGTTGGCCTTGTGCTCTAGGACGTTATTCTGGCATTTGGTTTGCATAACAGATATGAAATATTCTAGTTTCGTGCCAATGTCTGGTCTGGAGAGACATTGCGGCCAGTCCTGTCTGAAGATCTCTTTTTGGATCGATTTCCAGTCTGCTTTGTGGAAGTTCAGATTGAAGAGATTTTGGGTACTTCTTTTCGGCTGTATGTCTCTGGCTACTTTTGGTCCATACATAGACAACTCTATTATGTTGTGATCCGAAACTAATGTCGGCATCACTTTTACATGATGAACGATGTCCATATAGTTTGTGAAGCAGAGATCCAAAATGGTAGCACAACAGGGACTCCAACTGTGCTTGTTTGCAATGAATCATTCCTGAGAGCAGGAATATATAGAGAGAAGAAGAAGAAGAAGAAGAAGAAGAAGAAGAAGAAGAAGAAGAAGAAGAAGAAGGAGGAGGAGGAGGAGGAGGAGGAGGAGGAGGAGAAGAAGAAGAAGAAGAAGAAGAAGAAGAAGAAGAAGAAGAAGAAGAAGAAGAAGTTAACGTTCACTATTTAAGATAATAATAGTAAGTAAGATGGACACGAAGGCAAGCGATTGTGTATGTAGAGAGAAACAAAAACAACAGTCACACAGAATAACTGTTCCCAACAACGACATGCATTATAATAACATTATCAAGACTTAACTCTACAATCCCATGAATAAAGAATGATATTTTTTATTATTCTTTGAGCTTTGTCCGAAAGAAATAGACTGACAATAACTGCAAGTTCTGCCGTCATAAAGTGATGGTTTTGCTAGGAAATGGGCTTCAAATGTTAGGATTTAACAGTTTTACGAAAATTACTCAACAGTTCTAACTCTCCCCATTACAATTACTTCGATGAAAATATTCCTTCCTGTAATTTGGCACTAGATTTTACTTTCTTGTAAGTTGCTTATATCCTAAGTGTTTATGATCTAGCTTATTGTTACAATGCTACATACACTCAAATAATGATAAAAGAATATATACAACTTTTCCTGATCAATTCAGACATTATCAGACAACTAAAGTTATCGGCAATCCAGTAAATGAGGTATTAAATGTTGACACTATAAAACAGATGGATCACATTACCATAGTCAATTATGTTTACGCCGAAGCTTATCAACTGCTATATGTACTAAAACATGTACTAGAACACATAGGTTTTTCAAAATCCTTGGACTGTTGCAATTGCCAATTTAATATTTTGCATATTTTCTAGCACTAGACGGATTGGCAACAATTTTCAGAAGGTAGAGCCACTTTTCAATGTGACTTTTGCATTTATTCTTATGATCTCCCAAATCTGATCGTTATAGAGAATTTGGATGGCAACCAAACATGATAATCATCCCAGAAGACCAATCTGAACGTCAAAGGTCACATATTCTTGTTGCAATGGAAAGTTGATTGGATAACTGTCAGATTAGATTGATTCAACCGCATTCTACAACAGTGGACAGTAGACTTATATTTACAAACTGATGTCTATAATCTATATTTGGTAAGAAGAAAACAAATCGACTAAGAGGTGATCAATACAAAGGAATGATGCATATTCTGAATGTGGAATCAAAAACGTTTGAAGGTGGTTGGGCTGTAATTGTACCATCTTCATAATGAAGTGAAAATGAGTATCATATCATAACTTGTCAATGAGTATCATAGTATAACTAGACAATGACCATTACTAGGTGGTGAACCAGCAGAATGAGTAAAGCAGAGGACCATTACATTTCAATATATATTTCAGCTAAGGCAGGGAGCTGGCAGAATCATTAGCAGACCGAAAAAAAATGCTTAGTGGTATTTCATCTGACTTTACGATATGAGTTCAAATTTCACCGCAGTCGATTTCGCCTTTCACCCTTAAAGTGGCGAGCTGGTTGAATCGCTAACATGCCGGACAAAATGCTTGGCAGCATTTCGTCTGTCTTTTCGTTCCAAGTTCAAATTCCATCGAGGTTGACTTGACATTTCATCTTATCAGGATCGATAAAATAAGTATCAGTTGAGCATTGGGGTCGCTATATTCAGCTTATTCCCCCTCCGAAATCGCTGGTCTTGTAGCAAAACTTGAAACCAATATTTATTCCAGCTCAAGGCGGCAAGCTGGCAGAATAGTTACCACGTCGGAAAAAAATGTTTAGCAGCATTTCGTCTGACGTTACGTTCTATGTTCAAATGCCACCGTAGTCGACTTTGACTTTCATCTTTTTAGAGTCTATAAAATAACCACAAGCTGAGCACTGGGGTTAATATAATTGAGCAAGTCGGTACTTATTTATTCTGGTTCTCAATTCTCTGAGTTGTGAGGCAGTAGTCATAATCTGTCATCCGGTTTATCACCACCACCATCTGATCTACGGGTGCTTTTAGCGCAGTTTACGTTGTTACGAGTTTTCAAGATCTGTTGTCTGTTTCCATAATGATTAGTTTCCTTCATGTCTTGATGACATAAAAAAATAATAAAGGGTCATGGCCACTTGAATTCTCTCCTTGGCTAAATCTTAAAAGCTTTGACACTTTTGTCACATATTTAGAGACATTCTTAAATTTCTTAACAAGAGATTTATGTTCATGTCTCACCTATTGCTCGATTTTAGTTTTTGACTAGAAAATATAAAATGATGAACCCTTCTAATTAGTGACAGCTGTGAATTACAGTTTCAAACACACGTATAAAAATTTAGAAGGCAACAGTGAAATTTCAGTAGAGATGCAGGGCTTAATAAAATTTGGAAATATTTAGACAGTTGACGTATCAATAAAGTAGAAGTGGAAGATTTTAGAGAATGTATTGCATGTCATATATACACAGTTTATTGCCTGTTAATTCATTTTCCTGTTGAACAGTTGGTATATTTTCAAGAAGGAGAACAAATAAATTTAGTTTATTGAAGCAACTCCAAAACACGCGTAGTCTGGCTATTTCAAATTAATAAAAGCGCCAACAATGTATACTAGCGACCAAAATCTCACGTCATTACGCCTAAAAATATATAGAATACATCTCAAAAATATCAGAGTCGAATAGAACAGACTGTACCACGAAGTTTGTCAGCAGCTTAAAGGACAAGTAGAGATTTTGTTTTAAAATATCATAATAATTTACTAAGAAAGCTAAAAATTTCTATGAAATGAAGATAAATTCGAATACAAATCGTTGTTGAAATCTGCGGTTAATCGAAAGAAATCTAGTGAAAGAGGACGGGACCGATTCGATCTTTAAAAGCTTCAGTATCCAGTATGGCAAACAATTTCGATTTCATTAATACGTTTTCATTAATCTGTGTGTTGTTTGACTCAGCAAAAGATTTGAACAATCTCGTTGTTTCTATAGGGATAATGCTGTGAAAGAACTGCACGCATTTTAATGTGTGTTATAAGAAGTGCACACTTTCTTTTACACGATTTAATCAGAGGATAAAAGAAATGCCCATGATCTTTTTAAAATTTTGAAAGAAGAAAGGGAGGAAGTCTTCCTCAAACAGAAGATCTGGCCCGAATGCTTGCAACAAAGGGAAAAGCCTGTAAACATATCCAAGGGATACGTAGTGGCATTTGACGTAGTGTCAGATTAAGTCTAGGACCGAAGAACACCCTTTGGTAGAAGACACTTGCCTGGAGTGCTGAAAACCCTTTAACCACACAAACATTCCTAATTAGATTTTCAACAAAAAAGAAAATAATGAGCAATGAAACAATTTATAAAGCTGCAAAGGAAATCACAAAAGTCCAACATTTGGCTCCTACGTTAAACTCAAGCGTCAGCTATTTAAAATTATTCCTGCTGTTACAGTTGGAAGCCATTTCTAGTTTACTGATACTGCATGAGATTCAGGCAACACCTACTTATACGATATTCTGATGGCTTATCTGAGAAGCCAAACAAAAATCGTACAAGTATTTGTTAGCACAAGAATTGCAGTTGATTTTCTCTATGTGGTGGTGGATCAGTTCTCAATGGATTGAAATGAATGAGTTCGGTACTTTGATAACACTGATCTTACACCTCACACTGAACTCGATACAGGCTAAGTCAACCATCAGATGGGATATCGTGGAGAAAGTCAGTGTTATTGAAATACTAATTTAGAAATTAATTTCACCAGGCGCGAACAAGAAAATTTCTGATGCATCTAAGAAGGTTATGATTATATCGAAAAGATGAGATAATGCGCATCATCAATGAAGAAGAAAATTGGAGTGTCGATTAGGTCATTTCACATGATTAATTTTCGTGTAGAGTCTGTGAATAATTAATCTCTATCAAGGACGCTCCATCACTCACTGAAACTCAAAATTACCGCTACGAAACATGACCCACAAAAACATTTGTTGAATGGATTTTGACCAGTAGTGAAAGGACTGCATAAGAATTTCATTGATAAAGAAACAATTATGGGAGGTAATAAAGGAGAGCATATTTTTATGTGCCAAATTAATTTACAATCATCCAATCCAATATTTCCATTCAATATACAGCGCAGGCAATTTCTGTTATTCCTCGAATTTGTTATGACAAAAGATAGTGCCTTTCTACTCAAGCCAGATTTTGTCATTCCTTGATTCAAGGTCAGTCATAATTAAGTGCGTCTATGATCAAAAGCATTCCAGCCGTGACCACGTTGTCTGTTCAAGATAGTGTATCTGAGACTACACTATCCAATGTGATCTTTCATTTTCAAGACGATAACTTGTAATTTGGGGAAGATTTGGCTTGTATGTCTAAGTGGCTGAGAGTCCATGTAGAAGTACCTTCGTTGACCAGTACTTCGTCATGATATGCTTATTATCAAGGGTATAGAAACGTCTTGATAAAAAAAAGGTCATATAACTATAATTATGAAATAGATTTTGAAGAAGTAATTATCATATATACATTTATAAGAAAAAATTTAATTTAAAGAAAAATTGCCTTCTACTACTACTACTACTACTACTACTACTACTTCTTCTTCTTCTTCTTCTTCTTCTTCTTCTTCTTCTTCTTCTTCTTCTTCTTCTTCTTCTTCTTCTTCTTCTTCTTCTTCTTCTTCTTCACAACGGGTAATTATTGAAAATAATCCGGTAAGCATAAACGGAGAAATTTTCTCGCCCTAAGTAGGGAAAACTTTTTCAATTCAAAATCTATTTTATTGGTGAGATATTTTATATTTTAAACTGTGTCTACTTGTTAATGTTATAGTTATTTGCTTTGTCTCGAGTCCTTAACCCTTGATAGAGTTGTGAGCGTGCTGCCGTAATATGCAGCTTGGTTGGAGGATTTAAACCCGGCAGAGCCGGCTCCGCTCCAGTTCTGACCACAGCCCCTTTTGTTTTCAGAGAAAAAGGCAAAAGACCCCATAATGAAAAGACCCCATAATGAAAGAAATAGAAGAAAATTTATCTTGGGGTCATTGTAAGTCATAGCGAAGACAACTATAAGGAATATAATGGTTTAAGACTTTGTAAATACCACGCAGAGTTACAAATATCCATCCATCCATCTTCTTCACCCACTATTCTTGGGAGGGTTGTAGAGATAGATCCTCAGACACCTCCTCCAAAGGGTCCTATCAGAATCACCGATCATTACATTTACCGGCTGGATTCTCATGTTTGATCAACTCAGACTATGGATATTATCCAACCATTTCGTTATTCATTTATCTTTAAATCACCTGTTAGATGGCTCGGCTTCAAGAATCCGTCTTGTGATTCTTTTCTGAACCAAATATATTATTACTGCCACCCAAAAATTACTTATGTAAATGTAATTGAAAATATACTAAATAATAACTTGCTGCAAATTAATACTGAGAATATGATTACTCATTCTCATTGAGATACCTTTTAATTTTAAACATTTTTACAACACTAATAAATACAGTAATATTGTCTTCAAATGATACTATACCTCTATAGTAATTATTTCTTTGCTGCGTTATCAAATTTCTATCTGTAGCCAACTTTCGATCGCAATTATTGCTTCAAAAAAATGAAATCATCTTATTCAAGCATTTCTTGATAATTTACGAATACAGAAACTTTTCCTGAATATTTCGACCCCAGAACCAAGATAGTTTAAGAAATTTATAATTATTCATACTCAACATCACGGATATTTTAATCTATATAATAAATACTGGCAGAGAAACTACTCTCTGGACGTTTTTCTACTGGTTATTGTGATAAGGATACTTATATACATGAATATGTGTGCATATATGCATGCCCGTATATATGCATATACGCATATATACATTTGTACATATATGCAAGATTATACGTACGTACATACATGCAGACGCACATAAACACATACACACATACATATATGCTTGTATTTTTGTGTGAATGTGCGTGTGTGTGTGTTACATATTGAATTAGTGCATAAGCACTTTAAAAATATATCCATAGAATTTAAGAGCTCAATTGTTTAACATGTTAAACTTCAACATATTATTACTGCACTGCAATATCCATAGTAGGAATGAGTTTTCATAGAAATAAATTGGTTCAAAAGAATGTGCAGAGCAAAATATCATAAAAAGCAAAGATCTCAATGATATTTGAAGATTATATGATTAAGTTCTCCAGTTGTTTCTACAGTTAAGATATAATCATCGTATATATGCTCTTGTATGTGTATATACTCTCTCTCTCTCTCTCTCTCTCTCTCTCTCTCTCTCTCTCTCTCTCTCTCTCTCTCTACACACACACACATATATATGTATGTATATATGTATGTATGTATGTATGTATGTATGTATGTATCTATCTATCTATCTATCTATCTATCTATCTATCTATATATATATATATATATACACATACATATGTATATATATATATATATATACATATACACACGCACACCTATATATATATATATATATATATATATATATATATATATATATATATATATATACATATATCATTATAATTATCATTATTATTATTATTATTATTATTATTATTATTATTATTATTATTATTATTATTATTATTATTATTATTATTATTATTATTATATGCTTTAGTATCACTTCTGCAAATATGTATTGCTACTCTTATCTAATTATTGTGGAGACGAAGAATATTTAAATGTACGTTCAAAAATTAATTATTTTTGTAATATTAAGTATATATTGTACCAAAAATATCACTCTATGCGTTACTTTGTTTCAGTGATACACTATGCGACAGCTTTGTATCTCGTTTAAGGGATTTGTAACTAGAAATGAGAAGTGCTTATAAACCGGATTTGGAATTCAACAAAGAAAATAAAGAAGAAACGAAATAATCTTCATACTATTAGATACGAAAGATAAAGATGTAGAAAACCAAGAATAAATATATTTTTTCTGGAATTTCTTTTTTCCAGGAATTTTAAATTAAAACACGATTTTAAAAGGTGTGAATTTATTCTGGGGGTGATCATATCATTAATGGTTGCAAGAAATGCTCAGTGTTTCAAATATTGTATAGTTTTGTTAATATATATTTTCATGTAAAAGTCACCTATATTAAAAATAAACAACAACCCAAAGCCCCTCTAAATATTGTCCAAGGAAGATCACTGCTTTAGAAACTTAGTAAAGCATTCAGTAATACATCACCATTGCTAACAAATATACGCTATATTTAAAAAGTCAAATTGAAGGACTAATGTAAAAAGAACATCAAATAAAAATTCCAAAGGATAAAGGAACAAAACATACATATACAAATACAAACTTTTCAAATACATTCACAAACGTTGATATCACTTAACAGCCCAGGCAACATACTTTTTTCTTACCACTAAAACCATTGTAAGGTAAGTTATAATATCTTGCCATTTCATTTCAAATGGATTGCAGGCAAAAAACAAGGGCAGTACGAATTTAAGCGATAATTGAAAAGGTAGTAACATAGCAACCTCACTAAATGAAAACAGTTATCCTACAACATCTATTAAATAACATTTTCTGTATATATATATATATATATATATATATATATATATATATATATATATATATATATAATTTAAGAGCTCTCTCTCTCTCTGTACACACACACACACACACACATATATGTATGTATGTATGTATGTATGTACCTATCTATCTATCTATCTATCTATCTATCTATCTATCTATCTATCTATATATATATATATCTATATATATATATATATACACACACATACATATGTATATATATATATATACATATACACACGCACACCTATATATATATATATATATATATATATATATATATATATATATATATATGCATATATCATTATAATTATCATTATTATTATTATTATTATTATTATTATTATTATTATTATTATTATTATTATTATTATTATTATTATATGCTTTAGTATCACTTCTGCAAATATATATTGCTACTCTTATCTAATTATTGTCTTGTACACATTGAAAAAAATCTGAGTGTTGTTCTTCTTCCAAGTCATAAGAAAAACAAACAGAAATATAAAATAAACTAAAGAAAATAAATAGTACATAACTACACTTGCCAGAATATTACATTTTACGGCGATGATTCTAAATGTTGTTTATATTTGTTTTTTTCTCTATTTTTGATGCAAATATTTTCAATTCAAATGGAAATAGAAAAAAGACCCTGATCTACATTAGAATTTAACAAATATCTAAATTACCTTATTATATTTATTTTATTGCTCTGTTGTTTTAGTTTAGATCTACGTTGAATGTAAACGTGTCTCTAATTTATTCAATAAAAAGAAGAAATAAAACTATAACTCACCTGTTTGACACGAGTAGTAAACTGCTACAACGGGTATTATTCCACCTGTTAATTCTAGTTGACAATGTGGAATCAACGTACGCAAGCCATCGGCTGCACAGTACTTTCGACCATTGCACAGGGTCTGAAGATTTCCTCGGACTATTTCTATTGACGTAGACGTAGGCTCGAGTCGTACCTCGGTCACACGTATACTTGATTTCTCCGAACATGACAGGCCGAAGGTACCAGTACTGCAGATGTTGCTTACGCATAGGTTTCCTGAAATGAAATGAATTTATAGGGATTAAAGACATTTGCAATTCATCACCGTTTAAATTTTATGAAATACTTTAATATTTCTCTTATTTGTTTTTTGATTGAGCTGACGACAGAAGAATCTCTTTATCGACGTATGTAACTGTAGCCACTCTGTCGTTGGACAGATTATATTAAGTTATCATTTGAATATATAATCCACGAATTTAAAAATATTCTGAATTTGTTGAAAGATAATCGTAAGCGGTATTTAGCAGGTTGAGTGTTTACTTTGAAACATTCTTGATGGAAAATCATACCAAAATGAGGCGATTCCTGTTCTTGGGAATATTAAGAATGTCATGGATTAGACTTTGGTACTATTTTCACTTTGTGAAAATACATAACTGTTCTCGATAATAATTTACAGCTCACTCCGATTAAAAGAAATATTAAACGAAGTAAAATGTTTCTTTCTGGTAAAAGTATTTAAGTCTCAACTAAAAGCAGAAACTCTGTTCCTTTAAATTCATAATTTTTGTAATGTAATTTTAAAATGATAACTGCTTCGTTTATTTTCGAATTATAATCTTAAAAAATGTAGCTTTAGACTTCTCTTCACAAAAAGTTTCCAGCATTTGAGAATTGGTGGAAATTTTATTAAAATGTAGAGAGTAACATAGAAAGCTTAATGCATTGTGTGAAAGTTAACTATTTTAAAACTGAATTGTGACTGAGTATTCTGTTATGAAATGTTCAATACAATAATTTCAATTAATGCACTTCTTTTGTTAACTCTAAATACATTTTACATTCACTCATATATAATATTAAGATATAAAACCCAAATCACCGGCACTTCCAAAGACATCTTTAATATGAAGTATTTAGATATGAAGAGCAACATATACATCTTAAATAATATTACAGAATATAACCGAGTTTATTTACAAATATGAATAGAATACGGAAATTAAATCCCTGTGAAACGAATTATTCTGTAGTAACCATATCAGCAAAGTAGCATTATGAGATGTGTACGATCTTTCGGAAATTACTAAAGATTATTCAGTTGCTATTCATTTATTTAAATTTAATCTAACTTGGCAGTTGACATTGAGACGACGCTGACTTTTGTCGATCCATAATGTTTCTGAGAACAATGGTCTGGTATAGCTTTCTATTGCATACTTCAAGTACTCGGAGCAATTTGAGTTCATAATCTATATGCGAAAAAGAAAAAAAACAATCAATGCTAATACACCACTTGCAAGAAAAAGAGGGAGCGACTACGTAGTCTCTCGACCTGCTACAACAAACAACTAAATATCCTTTGAATCATCTCTGATGTTTTGATAAAACGGCTACATTGAACAATGAAGTCCTAAATAGACTATGTAGGAAAATAAAAATCAGGTGGTCGTAGCTGATATATCAGTGATAGTACATCTGGCTGGGGTGGACGAGCCGAGCTAGTAAGTGTGCTGATCCAGGATAACTTGGGATGAAACAATAACAATCACAATTATATTTCAACTGCATTGTGTCTATTTGCAGAGTGTGGCATAGCATTGCAGTGAAACTTGGATCGTTGGAAATTTCAACTCTCTAATCAAATATAAATTATTTATATAATATTTCTACTCTATCTCACGAACAATTTTTCCTGCAAAATGAATTGAATTCAGAATTACAACATTAATCTAGTTGCTGAATTACATTGGAGAAATTATATCAAAAATATAAATCAACATCAATAAAACCTGTATGCATTTACATAGTAGTAATGTGAAGCAGATAGTTAGAGATGACCATGAATGTCCGGGATTGGATGCTAGCCGTTTATTGAATATGTTAATATTGACAAGTCTATTTGTATTCGATGCAGATGTGTCCCTGGATAATTTCCTTAGTCATTCTATGTCGACATGCCAACTCGTGTGCATTATTGTAGATGCATACAGTGACTTCTTTATATCATGTCTTGATGTAAGTAAATCACTATATGCATATACAATAATAACAAGAACGTAAAAAGCTCATACTTTGCTAAAACATGTCTGGAATTGTCTCCATGTGTACCGAAGCTCGGATTATATTAATATTAACCTGTGTGGTAAAGATTCTGCCCATCCCTACCACGTGTGTAATTTTAATTTTAATTAAGTGAAATTTTTGAATTGTCGATCTGACCTTGATCAAATTGAAGCAATAATTTACTGTTTGTTTTTCTTGACATAATTAAAATTTAATGAAGCATGTTAGCGCTGATTTAACAGGCTGTTGCTGTTGTTATTTAGTACCAATCAACTTTGATTGAGAGACCTATGAGCAAAAGCATTCCATTCATACCCATCTCGTCTTTTCAGTGTCATCTAGATATTTTTTGAAGATTTGTTTTCTGTTATATCTAGTAGTCTCAACGACGACGTAAAGGTACCCACAATGGTTCTAGTTGTATGTAAGTACTATAAGGTACATACAGGCATTTACACACACACACACACACACACACACACACACACACACACACACACACACACACACACACACACACACACACACACACACACACAACTCTGTATGTTTGTGCGTGCGTCAAATTTATCACCACACGCAGTGGTCAGACGGTAAAATTGGGCGAGTGTACGATGCGGGATAGTTCCCGCTAAAGTGAATTGTCCTAAATATTCTACGTAAAGTGTAAAAAATTCTACGTAGAAACAATATTTTTTATAATTATCCAAATGCCAATAAGTTATGGCAGTAACCAACATTTAGCAAATGCAATGGATAGATGATTATTTTTGAGTTTTAAAAATTTAAGATATAGCAATGCAGTTAAAACACTGAAATTGAATTTAAATGCAACGAGGATGTAGATGTTGAACGGTATACAAATATTAAATATTTACAGAAAAATAATGTTTGTGGACATGATTAACAAAAAGAAAATGGTGATGATGTTAACGGGATGGTGACAACGTTCTGTTCAACGTAAGATATTTACCGGTATTTTAAATCTCTACATATATAGTAACAAAAACAAAACTAACTGAACATATTGAGTTTTGAAACAGACAAATTTTAGAAAATGAACTCAAAGTTTGCTGGAAGTTTACTCGAACGAAATTTTTAGCAAAAGTTTGGGTTAATATATACGGAAAAAAGAATGATAAAATGACTGATTTTGAAGTTATATGTAGACTTGAAGAAATATATACATTTATTATTAGATTCTATTAAAATAACTTGTAGGAAAAATATTTCATCAATATTTTCTTAAATGTTCATAGAGTGAAAAGCAGCGAGCCGACAGAATTGTTAGCGATAGAATGCATAGCGGCATTTCTTTTGGCTCTATACGTTTTGTGTTCAGATTACACCAAAGTAGGCTTTGCCTTTCATCCTTATGGAATCGATAAAATAAAGTACCAGTTGAACCCTGGGGTCGATGAAATCGAATGTCCCCCTTCCCCAAAATTTCAGACCTTGTGCCTGCATCAGAAAGATAAAAATTCATAGATTGAGAAATACATTAAGGGTTTTCCTTAATTAAGGAAACAGATTAGAAGATGTTGGAAAACATGGATAAAACTGTTCAAGATTAAAACTGTTCAATGTTAAAACTGTTCAATGTCAAAAATGGTTTATGTGCCTTAACAAGATTTATAGATCAGAAATGATATTTTCTGGAATGTACGTATATCTAGATCTAGTTGTGTACCGTTTTCATTGTACCACTTACAAATGACATGACAGACCCATTCCTTAACTGCCATAAATATATTTAATTCAGTAGCTTGGTTGACGTCATTCTTTAGCTCTTCTGCTCTTCCTGCTCGTTTTATTTATTTAATATTGCCGTGTCAATAATTAATACACCATAGACATTTTTGGCACTGGAACTGATGGAATTCTATTATGTGTTACCAGGTGGGGGCGAATTGGCAGAGGAAACGTAGCGGGGAACAATAACAAAAGATCTTAAAGCAGAGGGTTAACAATGGAACAAGCTGTCAAGGACGCTTTCAGTGTTAGAAGGTGGAATGATTTTGCTGTCGCCTCAAATGTCACAAGGCACAATGAGAACCGAATATAATGAATGGAATGTAATGTAATGTGTGATAGTATTTTCTGCTAATGTTTTGTTTGGATTTTCTCAGGACACGAGAAGGGAGGAATTTCATGTACAGTAACAGTATGAAAATATATACATAAACAGACAGATAAATAAAAAATATTTCCTGCGGTTCACTACTACACGTGGGCGAAATCTAAAAACGATGATTCTGCAGAAAACCTAGTTCTTTCTGAAATAGTTTTTTTTTTTTTTCAAAGGAACACTTGCAAATAACACCGTATGGCAAAAATTAACATGAATACTCTATATTTTACTAACTGTAACAATAATAGCGAAATATTCATCAAAACAGAAAGTGCTGTTATTATCTCCTTTCTGGAACTCTACAACTTCGCAAAGAATGCATAAAAAATCAAGCACGTACACGTAAAAGCAAATCTTATAAACATAATACATGAAATTATAAATACTACAATACACTAATAGTCTAAAAATATAATTTAAGGAACTAAAAATATTCATCACCACCAACAATATTTTGTATATTTGCAATCTAGTATAAAATTCCTCAAATACATAATTTCGTTCAAATATGACCTCGGGGGACAAACTTTGGTGCAAGCTTCGTATTATGTATAAAAAGATTGTGGAAGAAATAATAACTTCATATTGTTTACACAAAAAATGGAGTAATAAAAGTATTTTAATTCTCAGGAGACTGGAAAGATTTAGAAATGGATCTAGCAGATGCGATGCCGAGGTTATGCTCAGGTGGCTGGCTTCTTGTAATTAGCTTTTGTTGCTTTGTAACAATTGTTAGGTGGTTGTAGTGAAAGTAGCAAGTTAATAGCTTTGCATCCAGTGCAGAGACACCAAAAAAAAATGACTAAAAAAACTAACAGTGTAAGGCAACATGATACAAATGCTTACAAATGTAGGTGTTGTAAATGAAAACTAGATATAGGAATTACGTTAATATAAACACATACACACACGCACGCACACGCGCGCGCGCGCGCGCGTGTGCATGTATATATATTAAAATAAATCTCAGCAATCGTTCCCCGCCATGTTACGCAAATCCAGCTACAATTAAACACTGTAATAAATACCATAATTGGGGAAATCTTCAGCTCACACAAAGCAACCTGATACAAACAATACAAATTACAGACAAAATAGCACAATAGTGCCAGACCAAACTCCTTTCATGTCCTAAATAACTCACCTACTTATTCACATTCTCCACCATCTGAAACAAAGCTCTTTTCTAGACATGCCTTCCTGCTCCACACACCACACTATTCTGTTTTCTGCTTTTCTCTTGCATATTTACTTTAACTTCAACCCTTACTCAGCCTTTTACACTCTGTTGAAACCACATTGCAAACAATTCCCTAGCTATCCTTTAATCTCCATCAATAAATGACGTGAACATAGTTCACAAACTTCAGAATTGCTCAGTGGAACCATTTCCACTAAGAAAGTGTGTCAACGTTCGCTGACTTTAATAATATTATATTCACCAGTATAGAGAGTGCAATACATGCTTAAAAAATTATTGTAGACTCATCCTCAAAACACATTCAACAGGTTAGCATATAAATGCATCAGAAATAACAAACCTGCTAAAAAACAACTAGAAACAACCTCAAAAAATATATATAGCAAAACCGAAACTTAACACCACAGACTACTCATTAACTAACTAAATCGGGGAAATAACAAAGAAAATAAAGTGAGGAAAAGCAGAAAACTGGCAAATATTTGTAAATAACACAAAAAAACACTATATAGAATGAATAGCAGAATCAACAACAGCAACAACCACACCGCCCTCCACGCCAGAATAATAACATCAAAGAAGATAACATAACCAACGTCAAGGTAATACCCTTATCAGATGTTTCTTGTAAATCAGCGAGAAAGAACTCATAAATAGACAGAAATATCAAATCAAAAATAATGATTTCGAACATTTCCGTTCATGAAACACCAGTAAAGCGTTGGGGGAAATTTCAGAAAATACAAAAAAAAAAAAAGAAAAAAAAAAAGAAGCCGCAAAGCTTGACAATATTACAAAATACGATCAAAATACTTATGGTGTGAAAGAATCACTGCAATCACTAACATCTAGAGTTGCTTCTAATAATTCTGTCAAATTACCAGAACCAGGAAACTGGTACGAATTCTCTCAAATTTACAGCCCATTAACAGCTCAAGCGAAGTAGCGTCACACAAACCCATCACCTCCTTATGCACACTTTCCAACATTTTAGAAAGACTCTTCCTTCACATCACTAACCTACATTTTTTCCTTGTCCAAATCACTGCATAGATTCAGACCGCTACACACTACCTACATACAATTGCCATCGACTTCAGCTCTCACTATCCATTTATACAATATACAAAATATTTTTTAAGAAACAACGTTCCCCTGAGAAACGTCTGATATTTCATTTATGGAGTACCAAGTAATGGCCGGAAGAGTCAAAAAGGAAGTGAAGTGGTGAAAAGGCAGGAACGGGAAGAAGAGGAGGGTGGCGCTATGAATGGGCTATGCAGGATGAAGTGTGTCAGGTGTGACGATGCAAAGTCAACAGAAAAGCGGTTGATGTGCGAAGTTGACAAGAGGCGGAAAATGGTATAAGTTAGGGAGAGAGAATGTTGATAGGTGATAAGAAAAAGGTATTATATTGTGCCATGCATAATATACAGTTTCAAAGAAAATAGAAATATGATTGAGAGAAGTGAGAAAAAGCGTGTGTAGATGGGGCTAGAGTGGATAGAGTGACAAAATTCAAGAACTTAGAGATAAGTATTCAAACTGATACGAGTCAAAGCCATCAACCAGATAGCAACCGGTATCATATATATATATATATATATATATATATATAGGTTATCACAGCATTACTTGCCCACCTCGTCGAAGGATCTCTGTCTGGAATGTTAGACTTTCCCGCTCTTAGAATTTATTACTGTGGTTATTGAATCAAACTCTCAAGAATTTCTTCGGATTACACACATACGCACATATACTGACACACACGTAATGAATTTGGTAAATATATACATGTATGCATAGATACAGAAGATCATAGTATTCACGCAGCAAGCCAATATTTTAAACTAATTTTATATAAGAAGATACACTTCAATTTTTTTTTAAACGTATAAAACTGAGAGAATAACAGGATGAGGGTACGGCACTCTCCATCAATTACGACGACGAGGGTTCCAGTTAATCCGATCAATGGAACAGGCTGCTCGTGAAATTAACGTGCATGTGGCTGATCACTCCACGGCCACTGGTAGCCTTAACCGTAGTTCTCAAGGATATTCAGCGTGACACAGAGAGTGACAAGGCTGGCCCTTTGAAATAAAGGTACTACTCATTTTTGCCAGTTGATTGGACTGGAGCAACGTGAAATAAAGTGTCTTGCTCGAGGACACAACACGTCGCCAGGAATTGAACTCATGACCATACGATTGCGAGCCGAACACCCTAACCACTAAGCCACGCGCCTTCACTGATGAGGATGTAAAGTGACTGAGAACAGAGTGACGCTGCAAACTTTGCTATGTTTCATATGCTTCTTTTCCCCTCCATTTCCGTATTACTTTCACCCTCTGCTCCTTCTGGCAACTTAACTTTTCTCTTTACCTTAACTCCAACCATTACTCAGCCTTCTGCTTCTTAGAATCCTCTGTCTTTTTCTCTCTGTCCGTCTCTCTTTCACTCTCTGTCTCTCTGTTTTTCCCTTCCCGCTCTCTTTTTCTATATACTCACACATATACATGTATACATGCATATAGATACATACACACACGCACACAATCTCTCTCTCTCTCTCTCTCTTTCTTGTCTTTTCCTCTCTATCCTTCTAAATTTACTATTATCAACACCGGCGCCTTCACCACCACCTTTTACATAACTACCGACTGTTTTCCCTCTACTCTGTCGGAGTCTCTTCCTCTAGTAGTGTGACAAAATATTGGTAGGTAGAAACATGTTATTTTATTAATATATAGGTTTGAATTTAGGACTACAGAGCTGGTGTCAATCCTTGAAATGCTATGATTACATTCTTTGCAGAATCCAGACAGATGCTCACGTAGTTAAAAATTATATATATATATATATATATATATATATACGCACACATTTTCATCTTTTCAAAGTCCATAAACTCAATACAAGTAATATACTGAATCTTCGGTCAATACACATTTAGCAAGCACACATAGACTCACATAAACAAATTATTTTTAAAAAACTCTCCATGGAATATTTTAATCAATATAGAAAGCAGTTCGGTGGTTATATGAAGACTGATCAATGGTTAAACAACTCATAATATAGCAAATGAAATAATAATATACAAGAAATTATTTCTAGCTTTGGTCTAAAATAAATTTGGGATTATTTATATCCCCTCGAGAGAATACACGGAACAAACAATTGATGGATCAAAATGTCCACACAAGCGCAGACATGATTGTGTAGTAAGAACTTTGCTTCTCAACCACATGGTACCGAGTTCAGACCCACTGTGTGGTAGGTAAGTATGTTTTGGTATAGTCCCTGGACAGACCAGTGTCGTGAGAGTGAATTTCTTGATGGAAAGTGAGTGGAATTCCGTGACTGTATAATAAGAAGTTTGCTTCCCAACTGCACGATTCTGGGTTCATTCCCATTGCGTGGCACCTCGGGCAAGTGTCTTCTACTTTAATCTAGGACCGACCAAAGTTTTGTGAATGGATTTGCTAGAGAGAAACATGTGTTTGTGCGTGAGTGTGTGTGTATGTATGTGTGTGAGTGCGTGTATGTTTGTGTGTGTGTGTGTGTGAGTGAGTGTATATGTGTCTTTGTGTCTGTTTGTACCACCACCTCTTAACAACCGGTGTTAGTGTGTTTACTTCCCCGTAAGCTAGCGGTTCGGCAAAATAAACCGATAGAAGTATGAGACTTAAAAACTAAATAAGTACTGGGGTAGATTTGTCGTTCGACTAAAATTCGTTAAGGCTGTGCCCCAGTATGGCCGCAGTTGAATAACAGAAACAAATAAGAATTAAAAAATAAACGATACTAACAGAGTCAGTCAAACATTATATAACAGTCAATATATGGAAAAATAAATTACCTCGCAGGGTCAATTTGGCTCATAATGCACGTGCAACAAAATAATTCAGATGTTGCTGTGAAATAACGCTGGGGTGATAAGCCTTCGAGAGAATGTACGTGTTCAATAACCAAAGGATTCCTATTCAAACCTACATGATGCTCATGAAGCTTTGATAAGTCAGAAGTAGGCTTGCTTCTGCCCAAACCGTTTACATAAATTTCCACGTACGTTAATTACCAAATCTACCCACTTCACACCAACTGAATTATTCCTAATTGTTACACAAAGAGTGCGTTGATATATATATATGTGTGAATGTGTGTGTACACACGTAATACATATAAATATATACGCATATATATATATATATATATATATATATATATATATATATATATATATATATATGCATACATGTGTGTGTGTGTGTGTGTGTGTGTGTGTGTGTGTGTGTGTGTGTGTGTGTGTATGTATGTATGTATCACTAGCTGGTGGTTGCCTCACTCTGAGGACGGATAACATCCAGAAACCCAGGTCTGCCAGTATCACACGCTTTCTTAAGAAGATTGTAATCCATTTTCTGTATGGAAGTTTGTGAATGAAATGAATCACCAGGTAGAAAAATCTAAGGGGAAGTAATTCGTGAACGTTATTAATCGGGACAGGGGAGGTTGTTGCTCATTTTTGGGGAGGGGATGAATAAATGTCCAAAAATTCAAAAGCTAAAGTAGTAAGATGAAATATTTACTGTGGTGGATATGTGAACGTGAATTAAAATATATACTGAGACCAAAATTGGTTGTGCGTTCATATTTAAGCGTATTCTGTATTTTTCGATGAATGAATTTTCTTTATTTAAACTTTCTTGTAGAGAAATTTTTCATGGTGCTGGTAGATAGGGAAAACTGTGAAGTTTGGTTGGATGATTCATTTCACAGCATGGACTAAAATCTTAAGAAAATACGAAATTATAATAACTTCAATGTCATGATTAGCGAAAGCAAAACCGGTCGACAATCACAATACTCTTCCTTTTATATACATACGTACACATATATATATATATATATATATATATATATATATATATATATATATATATGTATATATATATATGTATATATATATATGTATATATATATATATGTATATATATATATGTATATATATATATATGTATATATATATATATATATAAATATATATATATATATATATATATATATATATATATATATATATATATATATATATATATATATGTGTGTGTATATATATATATATATACATATATATATACATATAAGCATATACGTATATATACACATACACGCTCAAACACACACGCATATATATATACATACATATACTTATATATGTATATGTATATATGCATATACATATGTGTGTGTGTCTATTGTATATATAATAATAATAATAATAATAACAATTATATATATATATATATATATATATATATATATATGTATGTATGTATGTATGTATGTATGTATGTATATCACGTATGTATGAAAAGATACAAAGTTTGATTTTTCCAACTATTCTTTGTCTGCGTCTGTGTTCCTTGTTGACTATTTCCTTGCATGTGTAAATTCGAACACTTCAGTCATAACTTTACGTGCCGAATTCAAAGAATTGATTGAAGTAAATAAACGAATAAAGTCTTTATTTTGCCACAAGGACAAAATAAATACTCATCGCTCATGTGCATTAACAAATAAAAAAGAAAAGAAAACATAGCGATGCGCATTTACAAAAACAACATTCACATACACTCTGTGTGTGTGTGTGTGTGTGTACGTGTGTGTGTGCGTTGTAAGTGAGTGAGTGAGTGAATGAGTGAGTGAGTGTGTGTGTGTGTGTGTCTGTGTGTGTGTATGCATTCGCGCGTGCCTGTGTCTGTCTGAGCCTATGTATTCGCTTGGAGAGAACAGGAAAGTTTTAGCAAATCGATCTGTATTTACCGATTCATCAAGTTAGATTTTTAACATAGAATGAACCAATTCGACATACCGGATTGCATCAATAAATGTAAACAGAGATACTTTAACGGACATTATCACACACATTCACGTGCACAAAGACGCGAGGACGAATACGCTCATTCATATATTATGTATGTATGTATGTATGTATGTATGTATGTATGTATGTATGTATGTATGTACGTATGTATGTATGTATGAATCTTTGTATGTATGTACGTATGTATGTATATGTGTGTGTGGATGTATATAGAATGTATGCAAATATATATATATATATATATATATATATATATATATATATATTTCTCTACACATACATATATACATATATAAACATATAAATATATGTACAAAGTTATGTGAGATTGTAAAAATTTCAAAATATTAGCATATCAAATTTAGGTAAGCTAATTTTGCGAAGCAAACATGAAGGACTAAAAAGATATATGGAAAAAGGTACATATGCTCGGAGAAAGAGGGGAGAGAGAGAGAGAGAGAGAGAGAGAGAGAGAGAGAGAGAGATAGAGAGAGAGAGAGAGAGAGAGAGAGAGAGAGAGAGAGAGAAAGAGAGACAAAGAGACAGAAACAAAGAGAGAGAGACAGAGAGAGAACCGTGAGAGAAAGAGAGACAGGTATACACACAGCTTATACCTATAATTCTGCCACTCAATGAAGGAGCAGACTGCCCAGAACGACAGCTACCCTCCACATTAGTCTGATGCTCTCTATTTCCAAACATCTCCGACCCATCTTGGTGACTCTGAAGAATGTCTCTTTTATATGGAATTTCTCACTCAGTAATCGTTCAAAAGTTTAACGTATAAACCCATTTTTTGTTCACAAATTCAGCCACATCAAACACCTTCAGATTTTTCTTATGACTTCCTCGTATTGGAAAAATTCAGTCCTTAGTCCTCTCAGTTTCGTTCGCCTCTCAATCTCGTTCTTTTATTCTTGCTCTTGAAACGTAGAGCGATCGTGTCAATGGAGTGAGCTTTAAAGCAAGACCTGTTCTACAGGTGTAGCTGCTGTTCGACATAATTCCATAGATTAGAGATTTGCTGACATGTTAGGTGTATGTCATGATCCTAATCTGAAAGCCTGAGAAAGTCTGTTTAGTATATTATCAACGTTCGCTCGAAATATCTCCAATGTCATCTTCTCTTACATCTTCCATTAACATTCTATAGAATGCTACGGTTGATCTAACGACCACACTGACCAGATATCAAGCGTAAATACCGACTGCAACACTCCAGATAGCAAACACAAATATTCAGTGTACGCAGATCACACAGATTCGGGGTCGCTGTTCAGAATGAGACAAAAGGTTGAAATGCATGTCTGAGAACCGATATGCCACGGAGAAAGACACAGTGATAAAGAAGTAACATATAATTGAAGCATTCATCATCTTTGCATGACCTTTCAAATATACTTCCTTTCAATTCATTTCTGGTCATCAATTTATTCCAATTTCCATCAACTTGAAGATCTGAAGCGAGTAACTTAACCTTTAGATCAGCTACAAACACTATGTACTCACTTCTCCATGTGCCCACGATTTTCCTTGTTAGATATTTATACTACAACTATCTCAAGCTTGGAGGAGGACCAGGTATCACAAAGTGACAAAGGTATCTGGGCTTGTGTTCTTGATGTAGCAAACAGGATCGTTTCAGCGCCCAACAAAGTGCTAGTGGGATAACTGCCAGGCATCAAACTTTAGGGACAGACTAAGTTCTCTTCACATTGTTCTGCTCTAGTCCAATGGATGAGTTGCTATTTGTCATTTGATCTGTTGAAACTATCAGCTAAGACACCTTTATGTGTACGCTTTATTCTCTGCTAGCTCAAGTAAGGAAAGGGTACCGCTAGAAACTGGAGCAGCTGCGGCTGGAATGTTTTTTGATCATAGGTCATTTCAATCACGGATAATCAAGGTCTAAACAACGGCATCGTTCACTTACAAATATAAAATTTGTGGTTTAGCTCTTGGTGATTTTCACAAAATGCTCTAAGATGGGAATGCTTAACGTAAAGCGTGTGTAACGCGAAATGATTTCGGCAAGTAAGCATTTACTCCGACTATTAAGAAGATACCATTATTTCATGTTGCAATGCAACCGCTGAAGATAGAGCAGAAACAGTTGTGTCTACAACAGCTCCAAATAGCGATGGTTATCTCTATCAAACGTTTTCAATTTTATCTAAATTGATGAAACTATGCAAAAGTTGTATTTACTCGCTAGCATCTATACAATATATCACACACGATGAAGGTTATACTGGATTCATCCACGGGAAATGGCATAATCAATGTTTTTGTTCGACGACATTATGAAATGCATGTTACTCCTTTAAACAAAAGATTCAAAAACAATTTAATAACACAATAAGTTTTAAATCGTCCTCTCTGTACCTCCTACTCGTAAGTAGCAGGTCAACTTCCAGTTTACGAAGGTGGGAACACTCCAAGTCTATTGCTTATTGCAGTACAAGTCAACCAAGACAATAGTTAGGTAAATACCAACACAGTCAGAAGGGTAGACAATCCAATACAGAAGCTGTGTTCTATGTGCGGCTGCTTACAACCTTCTGTATTTGAAGATGTTCTAAATCTTTCGCACCACTGCACTTTTTCTGCTGTAAATCACAGCAAAACACAGGGGTAGGTAACTGAAGACCTTGAATATTTACCCTGTTTCTCCAGCCTCATATTTTCTTTCACCCAGAGGACTTTGAGAGAAATAATATTCAAGATGGTTTTGAATTTGTTTTATATCACCTGAATTTTTAAAAAGATAATATTGTCTATCTAGACACGTTGCATTCGTTGATTGTAATTTCAGTCAACTCGTCTTCTTCATGAAGTTCACAGCAACACAACACAATATTTGGACAGCATTTTGTCCACATTCCTTAGCTCAATGCTTCCTAAGGCACAATATCTTAACTAATTAAAATGAAGTCCTTTCTCACCTGCTTATCTATGGCCTTATAGCTTTAATTCTTTCCTCAAAATCTGTATTTTTAGTTTCTGAGGAAAGCGACGATAGCTTTATTACACATTCTTCTGTGTATTCTCCTTCTCACTATTCACATTTTGCCTATTTATCTACCTCATCTTAATAACATTATACTGATGTATGTTCTTCTCAGTAGCTGGTCTAAATATGTACTTCTCTTCACATTTGCTTTTATTGTTCTCCTTTCCTTTTATCGTATTTAATTTTGTTCTTGTCAATATTACCTTTGTTGACTGTGTTAACTTGTGGACGTTGTTGTTAGTATTGCCTTGCAAATTATATTTTATACTTTTGTGATGTTAGTGTAGTTGCTGTTAACATTTACTGTGGTTATCTCCTTCCTTTCCCCTGAGAGAGTGAAAAGGCAACTACTTCTATTATTGGAAAAATTGCTAGAAATAATAACTGACTCTCCCTCATGGTAAGACAGATTGGATAATGTATGATAAGTGTATATCTGAAAAACTGAAGGAAAAAGGGATGGGTTGACTGAGAATGTCTTTGATCATTGTTCTGTTTGGTCAGAGTTGACTTACGGCTAAGCAACAACAACAATAACAACAATATCAATCTCTGCCACTATCACCAGCATAGCCTTACTGAAAGTGTATTCCTCGCTTCGCGACTAACTTGAGAAATTACAAATAACACAATTCTTCTGGAAACGGTGAAGGTAGACAACAATGTAGGACTCATCCTTTTCTTTGATATATTAATAGTAAACACAATGTGCCTTATGTTGGATAAAACAAATATTATTATGTGTCCAAACATGAGCAATTTCAGAACACGCCAGAACACGTGTTTTTGATAATATCCAACATTAGCAATGATTTCTAACTTTGGCGCAAGTGAGAAAGTGAGAAATCTGTTAGCATAACACTAGCAGAATTATACTGATACTTATTATCGACCTAGGTGAGATGAAAGGAAAAGCTGACCTCGTCGAGATTTAAATTCAGAAGATAAAAGGATGTCACAAATTACCTCACAATATATTGTCCGTTGCTTTACTGATTCCGACACGTATCATTATGGCTATTATTCACAGGGCATTGTTGCGACACACACGCACACACGCACACACACACACACACACACACACACACACACACACACACACATGCACACACACATACACACATACCTACACACACACACACGAATATATATATATATATATATATATATATATATATATATATATAGAGAGAGAGAGAGAGAGAGAGAGAGAGAGACATATACATACATACATACACACACACACACACACACACACACACACACACACACACACATATATATATATATATATATATACTGCACATATATTTGTGTGTGTCTGTGTACGGTTCGTATATATCTATTTCTAGTCTATATAATTGTGAAACAACGGTTCCATTTATTGATAGCTAAAGTGTAGACCTATCTACCTACCTGCCTACCTTCCTAACTACCTTCCTTCCTACCTACCTACCTACCTACCTACCTACCTACCTACCTATATACATACATACATACATAATACATACATACATACATACATACATACATACATACATACATACATACATACACATACATACATACATGCATACATTTATACATGGTGGCTGTCGACTCGTAGCCCAGTTGGACTATTACTCACAAGCTATCTTTTTCCCATAGCTTATTCAGCAATGCCCGTGCTGAAATTTTTAAAGTCAATAATGGCTTGCTCAACACCGCTAAGACTCTCATCTACAAAAAGCAGGCAAGAGCAAGATCTCCGGCTTCGCAATGTGGCGGATATTATTTCGGAATTTCCTCCTCCTAGAGAAACGTATAAGTAAAGATTAGCGGTCTTTTATTCCCACCTGTTGGATGGCCGTTAATCCGTCTATTGACAAGGTTTTGTTTTTCGTTCTTGTAAGGTGTCCAACGAAAACCACCTTTATACCAAACAAGTTTGGTATATTGCCGGTTTAGTTACACACATACACATACACATACATTTACATATATATATGTTTACATGTTTAAATTCGATATACCATTTATCTTCTATAATCTTAATGCATACAATGTAGAGCGCATTTAGGGTGTGGTAGGCATATCGCGTAGCCCAGTTTAATGCTGTTACCTGGTCTAAAGGTGCCTTATCCGGAGTTCACTCTGTTGTTAGCTTTCGGATACCCTTTACTCTTACCTAGAGGCCAAAAGCTAAAATTAAACCTGTAGGTCAATTGCCCAGTCTCTTCTCTGATATATGTATATTTCTATCCAGACTAGACCTACTAATACGCAAGGCACACATCTTATTCCTCTCCGAGAGTCTCTAAGCCATTATCTGTAGTATATCCCTATTGTGCAGCCTAAATTTCACACCGCAATGTGATGCTTGTATTTACGTAGATTTCATTTTCTCTGCCAATCATCTTTTTCTCAATAAAATCTCATTTGTAGTCTCGCTCCACACCTCCAAATAGATCTGCTTTCTTTACCATTCTCCAAAGTGCTCCAACCACCGACGTTTTTTCCATATATCTTCAAGCCATATTAAACCATATCTCATCATGCATCAATGCCATCTATCTCACTTCATCCTCCGATCAAATCAGCGTCCTTCAATGCTTATTACTCTGCTTGGTTCTCATACTGTTCATATTGATGTCTCTGATGCAGAAACGGTATCTTTCTTTCACAATCCTCAAATCTGTACAACAACTTGTTTCATATTACATTCATCCCTGACTGATACAAAAACACTCCAAACATCCTTGATATATTTCTCACATTGAAAACACTACCACTTGAGCACATATCGGGTCATCTGAACACTTTCTTATCACGAATATCCACCACATACATACTCCCCATTCTCTTCACCAGACATCAGACTGCTCGGGGCTCCATCAGTCCTGTGCTAACTATTCATGTTAAGACATGTGCTTCACTGACCCATCAGAAACTACCAAGCGAGCTGCTGACACTATCCGTTAGACCAAAATTCAATATCCTAAGTTGCCCACGTAGTTCACTCAGGGCTATGATGCAACGATCCCACAAAACGCTTCTATAAATTGGATAGTATTTGCCCAGCAATCCCTGCTAGATCCGTATGAGAATCGTGAAGTATGCCTTCGTGCATCATCCAACTTCCAAGCTCTCCCAAACTACAATAAGTTTTTCAACTCCCTTTCCAAAATAACTTCTGACCCCATTTTTTCTATATATTCCTTTCTTCCATATATCAGCTATGACGGTTCTAAGGGAATACATTCACATTTACTACTCGATTAGCTCGATGAGCGTCTAACTTTGCACTACAACCAGAGAAATATATTCCATTATTATCTCTCTCCATTCTACCAGGCTTACCTCCATGAATTTTTATATACCAAAAGCAAAAGTACCTCCAACAAGCTTCGAATCAATAAGACAGTCAGCATAATCAACCTTCAGGTTGAATTATGACTTCTAGCCTTTCCCTACCTCTTTGATCGATGGTTAGTGGTTAGATTGCACTATCATGGTGAGTGCTGATGAAACTCCGAGTAACCCACGCTCTATCAACTCTGTTATTTCCCAGGGTTCAATTAAGTCCATCACACTCTTCGTCCTGTACATTAATGGCCTACTCGCTTCCACCTTCACCAACTTCCACGCACATGATAACATTCACACATATGAAAGTGTCTTCATACCTTCACACCAAAATCGAGTACATAGACTGACACATTGAAAACATTCTTGGTTCTTTCAACAGCAAAAACAAAACAAAAAAAAAACAAACAAAAAAACAAACAAATGACTTACCGTTTCTGCACCTTATACTCCTCAAATAAGAGTAACATTCAACTAGGATTCTTGCGAACTAGAGTTCTTGTAGCCCGGTTCAAGAATCGAAACTTACTACTTCATGATTGTGAGCCCTACGCTCGATCCACTGAATCATGCACCTTCACTTTCTGACAATAAATCTGTCCTTTTTACTTAATGACATATTAATTCTAGAGAATTATTGATTCTTGAGATTATCTCCCCTTCTTAAGTGCAGCTTGTCTTAGTTGCCACTACCACTGAATATTCTTTTCCTGGTGAATACGCATATTCAATACAGCAAAAACTACATCACAAAATCTTCAGAGGCAGAGGATCTTCAAGCTTTCTTCAATTACTAACCTCTAGAAAGCTCAGGTGAGACTCACAATAGAACAATGAGTGCTCCCATATCTGGGAATGTATTTTTGCTTCATACACAAGCATTGTAAATCGTATCCTGAGAAAAGCCACTCAACAAACTGGCATAAAATCGCTCAGAAACATATTTTAAGTTGTGATATCCTCTCTCGTCTTTCACTACTACAATGATCTCTGAGCCTCAGATCTGACTAGCACTCTCGACTCACTCGTTTCTTTTCTTCTCGTTATTCACATTCTGTCCAAGACCCAGACTTTGCACTAACCACTACCCTCTGGATTCCCTGTCTGCAAGTCTCTTTCCTGCATTCATTGATTTGCAACAGTCTAAACAAGAAGTTAACGGCATTAATCTCACTGATTTAGGAGGGCCTGCGCTGACCACTTCACAGCCCTTTTCTTCAGTTGAAACTAATAAAAACAAACAAACAAAAAAAAACAAACTAACTCTTCCTACTACTTCATATAATAACGAAGGTAAATGAGATAATGAAGGCTTTTATCGGTCACACGACCTGCTAGAATTAGCAGCCAAATGATCTTCAAATTTTACCCTACCCTATCTTTAACATGAACACTTGACCATATATTGTGTCTTTTATAGAGATTACACGCACTGGTACCAAAGTCTGAGATGAGGATTATTCGATATGTTACTTCTTACTGCAGCAACTTGATTTCTTCTCCAAACGGCAAGGGCACTGCATTCTCCATTGTAAGTGTGTGAAAAATACACCAGATAAAAGGGGGACTGGTAACGGCTGGGATGCTGAATATTCAAAAGAATAAAGGGAAACCGAACACTACACGTAGTGATGAATCTACATGAAATAAACTTCAAAACCTGTAAAATTTAGTTTTCCAGTTTCAATTTTCTCATAAATACTTTGAAATAACACCATTTACGGCAGTTTCACATAATTACATTTCAAAACAATACCATAGCAATAACCAAACAACAACAACAACAACAACAACAACTACAGCAGCAGCAGCAGCAGCAGCAGCAGCAACAACAGCAGTTTTACAAAGTAGAACTGTCAACGGTGTGCTTTGCACCAAATTGATTAACAATATACGGACATAAATTTAACTTAAAAACAAATATATACGTACTGCAATATTGGCAATCTACAAATACTTTCATGGCAACAAAAAATGTGTTATCATCCCATGATATTCACAAGAAACAAAATTACAAGCCCAACACAGGATTTCTGAAACCCTTAATTGCAGCCACGATAGTATGGTATGTGACAAACAAACTCGAGAGGAGTATAGAATATATATATATATATATATATATATATATATATATATATATATATATATATATATATATATATATATATATAATATATGTATGTATATATATATATGTGTGTGTGTATGCATATATATATATATGCATGCATATATGTATGTATATATGTATATATATATATATATATATATATATATATATATATATATATAATGCACATGGTACATATAACATTGATGCTACACACAACAATCGATCATTAATAGAGCAGAACGACGCACAAGAAAGACACGCTTTTAATACGAGAACCAATATAAAGAGACACATTGACGTACAAAACATATAGATTCCAACACCGACCCGACATCTCCCATGCCAGGTTACAGATCCCGATTGCATCACTTTAACACACTATCAGACACCAACAGTATAAATAACATGAAAATTGGCACAATAGCACAGTAAGTAAACTTTATATCCTGAACATCCGTCATTGAAGCATACCTCACTAAACTAACTACAGCAATATTTTCCCACAAATCATCGTTTATTTCATACAACTATCTCCAATAATTGCATGATAGTCGAGGATCATGTTCTTTACTACCTCCATAGCCACATAACAAACACACATTCCCTCCTAACCATCTACCGATCAGTTTCACAGTATACTCGTATATCAATGAATGAAACAAAAATATTTTTACAAGCTCAGTTTGTAAAGCCCAGTGGACTCATTTCCACTAATAAACAGTATTATAGTTCACAAAATTCATGAACAATTCAGTCATTGATACATACACTGCAGTACAAAGTTTCAACCAAATAATTATGGACGTATAAAAAAATACATCCCACACAACAAAATAAAAGACCCCGATTATACAATGGAAACAGCCAACATGATAAATAAAAGAGATGTCCACAAATATAATAGATAACATTCGGCATCAGACAACTCGACAAAGAAAATCTATTGATAAACAGAAACCTGGCAACCATTTATCTCTGCATAAGTCACAAAACAAGCAGCAAAACGTTACACAGAATAATTAGAATTATTCACAATTAGAAGACCTCTACGTGGTCGTTGGGATTGTAGGCAGTAGCAGCCAAATCTTCTTCAAACTACACCTTACCGTCTTATCGAAGAAATGATACATTGAATATTATAACCTTAGATTAATTCCTTTTTTGGAATTGTATCTCGAAGAACATACAAAGCTATAATAATAGCATGTAAATACTGGGTATTTGTAATATATATAAAAACAAGGCGCAATGGTCACACTATGAACACCTTTTGTCAAAAACCTGCCTGATCAGGACTGACCTAGTGATGAACAGTAACAACAAACACTACAGCTGCCACACTTCCCCGTATGTCACAAAATGGGTCACAAATAGCATGTCTACACACCAATATCTAGCTTTTATATAATGTTCTTCGAAACTCAACCTCCAAATAACACACGACAAAGACAGACGCACAAACGAATAATGCACACTTCCCACTTGCTCCATGGCCTCGGGGCCTGACAAAATCGCCAGTATATTCCTAAACACACAAGATTTGAAAGAATAACTGCAACCTCAACATCTGCAGCTACTTGTACCAACCACTGCCTAAGAAGTGGCCAAAATTTTCTAAATTACAGTTGCATAAAACATTCATGCTGCAACATCAAGAAACCTATCACTCTACTGTGCACATAAACAATTTAGAAAGACACGTATTTGATATCATTAACCTACTTAGCTCCTTTGTAAATCAGAGGTATTCAGTCACTCACTTAACTGCTATGATAGTCAAACGTACCGCATGCCAAAGTAATAATGGTTTCATATTTTTCCACAAGGGCAGCAACTTGGCGGGAGGGGGTAAGTCGATTACATCGACCCCCAATGTTCAACTGGTACTTATTTTATCGACCCCGAAAGGATGAAAGGTAAAGTCGACCTCGGCGGAGTTTGAACTCAGAACGACGGACGAAATTCTGCCATCTCACCGCCTTTAATGCCAAAGTAACAACAACAACAACAACAATAATAATAATAATAATTTGAATAGAGCGCCCAGCAGAACTGCTACAAAAGGTTTGCCTCCGTTACACGGCCAGAATAAATAAGAAAGTATTAGACAGCTGAAAAGAACGAATAGCATGGAACCTTGGAACCGTAGGCTGCTGGTTGTAAACCCGCTACGCACACAAAGTCGCAAGAGTTCCAACAAAACCTGTGATAAAGAGAAAATGAAATTGCATGAAGCCTTTACCGACAAAGCTACCCGAAACACATACTATTTACTTCCACATTGATATCAACAAAACTATCGACTTCGTTTTCTGCTATCCACTTATGCACAACGTACCTAAATTAATACACACACACACACACACACACACACACACACACACACACACACACATACACACACACACACACACGTACACACACACACACACATACACACACACACACACACACACACACATATATATATATATATATACTGTTGTGTCTGGGGAGAGTCATTTTCTTACTGTGCCTTAAAATTTTAACACGCACACCGGTAAAATTTCCACTTCTTTTTCTTTTTCTTTTTATTTTCCTAAAATTTTCGTTGCGTCTTGCAACCTTATCTATATATATATATTCTCTCTCTCTCTCTCTCTCTTGGCACTCCGTCGCTTACGATGTCGAGGGTTCCAGTTGATCCGATCAACGGAACAGCCTGCTCGTGAAATTAACGTGCAAGTGACTGAGCACTCCATAGACATGTGTACCCTTAACGTAGTTCTCGGAGATATTCAGCGTGACACAGTTTGACAAGGCTGACCCTTTGAATTACAGGCACAACAGAAACAGGAAATAAGAGTGAGAGAAAGTTGTGAAGAAAGAGTACAGCAGGGTTCGCCACCATCCCCTGCCGGAGCCTCGTGGAGCTTTAGGTGTTTTCGCTCAATAAACACTCACAACGCCCGGTCTGGGAATCGAAACCGCGATCCTAATACCGCGAGACCGCTGCCCTAACCATTGGGCCATTGCGCCCCCACATATATATATTAAGACATCTTAAAATGCAAAATGTTAATTAAAGTAGATCTTATCTCATTAATCCCCTGTCTTGTACAAATACAATACATCTAGTATTTTCTTCACAGAGGTGTCATAAAGGTAGGTAGGCTTATTAACTATGTTAAATTGTACCGACACGAAATTACTACACCTTGACACAAACTCACATAGATGATATCCTATTCGCACTCACATCATAACTGCACAACCACCGCAACCGTACATCAACCAGCTCGAAACTTGGATTACTTAGGGTACTCACAGCTATATGTTACGCCAACAGAGCGTAACAATAGTGGTGTATAAACATTATATTAAATCCAACAAGAATTATACTAATCGACTTGTTAAGATTATCTCTTCAGATTTTCTATAGAAATTATAGTCAGCACTGATTTGTTATGATGTTTCGCATCCGAGTACGCCTAATGCAAGCAACAATGAGATCGAAGATGAAAATTGGGTTGTGAGTGTATATGCCATATTTCAGGCCTTCTTGCTCCTTCATCAGCGCCACATCCAAACCATTAATCATTCGCGAACTCATTGCTTAAATAGCCTCAGAATATAGTGGTATAACATTATTGAATATACCAATTTTGCATATTAAACACATTCCTGGCAGCTGGTACGTACATATTAATGATTTGTAGGGACAACATATTCCCTTATGCAACCATAATAAACAACAAAAATTAGCTAACAGAAATAACTGAAAGTTGTCAGTGGCTTGTATTTGTATAACATGGACAAAAACAGGTATGTCAAATGCCATATAACATAGATTCTCGATTCATTAAAATTATCTGCGCTTCTTGATGATGTATCACCAAATGGCAACTAAGACAAGCTGCACTTAAGAAGGGGAGATAATCTCAAGAATCAATAATTCTCCAGAATTAATGTCATTAAGTAAAAAGGACAGATTTATTGTCAGGAAGTGAATGTGCATGTCTCAGTGGATAGAGCGTAGGGCTCACAATCATGAAGTAGTAAGTTTCGATTCCCGAACCGGGTTGAGTGTTGTGTTCTTGAACAAGACACTTTATTTCAGTGAAGGCGCATGGTTTAGTAGTTAGAGCGTAGGGCTCATAATCATGAGGTAATGAGTTTCGATTCCCGGACCGGGCTGTGTATTGTGTTTTTGAGCAAGACACTTTATTTCACGTTGTTCCAGTTCACTCAGCTGCAGAAATGAGTTGCAACATCACTGGTACCAAGCTGTATCGGCCTTTGCCTTTTCCTTGAATAACATCGGTGGCGTGGAGATGGGAGGCTGGTATGCATGGGCGACTGCTGGTTTTCCCTAAACAACCTTGCCCAGACTTGTGCCTCAGAGGGTAACTTTCTAGGTGCAATCCCATATCATTCATGGCCGAAGGGGATCTTTATTGTCAAGAAATAAGAGGGCAGTCATGGCACGTGTTCCTACACCAATAGGTGTCATCAGCACGGCAACAATCCGACCTTCTCTCCGGTAACCAAAGACTTAGACTTATATAAAAAAAAGAACAGAAAACGTTTATGGCTTAGGTAATTTGTATAATTAAAAAAAAAAAAATTAAGCGAAATAACTCAAAGTGGATTGTGGTATGTATATTTGAATAACATTGACAAAGTATGTCAAATAACATACAATTTAAATTTTTGATTCATTAACATTATCTGCTTCTTGAAGATATGTTAAATGGCAATTAAGATCAGCTCTACTTAAGAAGAGGAGATAATCTTGAGAACCAAAATTTCTCCAAAACTGACTTGTCATTACAGAGAAAGACAAGCTTAGTTTGTTTTTATCTAAATTATGCAAATTACTCAACCCATAAATCTTTTTTACTATTTTTCATATAAGTCTAAGCCATTTGGTTAATAGAAATTAAATCGGACAACTGTTGTGCTGTTAACGGCCGTTGAATTAGAAACGCCAATCGATGTCTCTCCTCTTATCTCCAGACAATAATTCTGTCCTTTTCTTACATGGCATGTCAGTTTTAGAAAATCTTTGATTCTTGAAATTATCTCCTCTTCTCAAGTGGAGCTGGTTTTAATTACCATTTGGTAATTATGATACATCCTCCTGAAGTGGAGATAATTTTAATAAATCAACAATTTATGTTGTATGCTATTTGACATTTTTGTATTTGCCTAAGGAATTATACTTGCCTCACCCCTTAGTTTCCAAAAGTGTATTTTCACATAGCTGCCAAAAAACTGTACCGTCGTAAATACGCCAAGGATACTTTAGTTAACATAGTGCTTTATACAGACTAAAAGGACGGGGTAACCACGGCTGAACTATTTTGATCGTAGGTCTACTCGATCGAGATTAACCTGGAGCTAAAACAACAACAGCAGCAACAAAGAACAAAATACTGCACACTTCACATCATTTCGGTCCACCCAATATAAAAGACGGACATAACGAAACGAACTTAGTAAAAAAAACAGTTGACCCTCTGGATATGCAAGAGATAGAGTTCATTGTCGCAGCAAACTCAGTTATTCACGTTCCCCCTACCACCCGCAAAATCACTTTCAAAAGAACTTGTTCTCTCTTTCTCTCTGCTTTCTCTTCTTTCTCATTCCTCGTTTTTCTTCTCTCTCTATATCTCTTTCCGTCATTCCCTGTTGCCTCTCTTCCTCCCTCTCCTCCTCTCGCTCTGATGCACATCAGACAAACATAAAAAAACACATGCACACAGAATTAGCTGTAAGTATTTATAGCTTCATTAGCCCTAAACGTCACACTGTTGTGCATACAATTGTTTATAAGTGCAGAGGAATAGCAACTGGCGTGCTCCGACAGAATCTGCTTTGCTCACTACTAGAATTACAGTAATACAAAAATAGAACAGAAAGTGGAAAAGTTACATGTTCAAATAATGCTGTACTCCATACAAACCATTGTGATATTCTAGTGTACAATTTTCAGAAAAGTTAAGGCGTAGCATATCTGCAACAAAATGATCTATGGTTCACGCCTACCCGTTCTATCGACTGTGTGGCGTGGCTTTCTTCTCCTAGAACTGAAGTGGAGATACACAACCTATCGAAGATAAAACAGTAGATAGTACGATATGTGTACTTGGAGTAATTGAGTATCAACGATTTTATTTCTTCCAAACTGGATTATATTTGAAATACAGGGTTGGGACGAAATAATGAGAACTCCACTTTTTATTTAACTATTTTTTCTGTTGGCAATATGAAAAGTTCAAAACTGTTCTCGACTGTATACATATATGTTCATATGCAGTATTTATGCCTTATATTTCGTGATACAACCTTCTGATTTTCTTTTTCATTTTACAAATATTTATATTTAAATAAGTTAAAGTGCGTGACCATTCTGATTTCCAAAGAGATCATATTGCTGGAGCGCGGATGGTTGGAACTTTAGTCTCTAAAACTGTTGAATCGTTTTAACGTTTCTAGGGGTACAGTGTCTAAAAAAAAAACAAAGTAAAACCAAGAAACTGCAGAATAGCGAAATGTATTGTCTAAAAAAAAAGTCATCGTACACAGCAGCAAAAGTGACTGCAGAGCTAAATCACCACCTTACCAACCCTGCGTTAACCAAAACCGTTTACTGTGTACTCCACAAAGCTGAATACTAGGGGAAAGCTGCAATGGCTAAACCTCTCCAACTCAACAATGATAAGCGGAAAAGATGGTGTCAAGAATATTAGAAATGGTGAATGACTCAAAGGAATAATGTCATCAGGGTGCCTTTGTGTCTGAAGACATTCCAAACAAGCCTTCAAACCCGACTGCTCTTCTACTGTGAACATGAAAGTAGCTCTGTGATGATTTAGGTAGGCATATCATGAAATTCTCTTGGTCCTTTAGCTATTCTACATGACCAGATTTAACGCCAAAGGCAATCTTAATATTTTGACTGATCGTGTCCATCCTATGATCAATCGTTGTTCTCTGATTGTTGCGCTATCTTCAAGGACGATACTGCGCCGATACCCAAAACTTATGCAATTCCAAATTGGTATGAAGAGCTTAAAAGTGAAGGAGACCACTTGAACTGGCTCCACAATCATCTGTTCTCAATATAATTCAACGTTTAAAGTGCATTTTGGAGCAATAACTGAAGGGCCACTTCCCTCTACCATCGTCGCTGAAAACGTTTGACTCATAGAATGGCTCAAAATTCCCCTAACAACCGTTCAGAATCTGTACGAGTCAATTCCTCGACATAGTACTGCTGTGATCAATGCGAAAGGTAGATCAACTCCGTATTAAATAATAAAGCTTCTATTTAACAATATGTTTCCATTATTTTGTTCAATATCGTTCTGCTGTTATTCCAATTATATTGTTAATTAATTAATTTCTCTCGTCTAAACGGTTTGACTGGTTTAATGTAAATGAAGCATGATACGGCTTTAGGCGGTTTCTTAATGAAAATTATGCGAGAAATTATACTGCATTCAAATTATGGTCAGACCACAACAGTTAGTAGCGTGTATCCCAGTACAATGTTCGCTAACCGGATTACTGGTGCTTCTGGTTAAAAATGTGTATGGTGTTTACAAAATGATGTAAAAGTGATGTTTTAAGGTGTTATAGAAGTGTCTGGGTATTTGGAGGTTAGCTGTAGTATTTGACAGATCTTGTGCTTGTTGATTCCAGGCTCTATTTTTAACTTGGGCTTTTACAGAAACCACATTTTAGTAGAATTAAATATATTTCTAGAGTTATTCATGAAAATGATTTCATGTAGACAGTTTAGCCATTTAAGAACACACACGCAATTTATTGCATTCAATTATCTTTTATCCCTTATAGTCCTGTCCATTATAAGGGCCATTGTCGCGGACGGTACTATAAGGAATAAAAACTCGCAGAAGGGCTAAGGAAGCTTTTGTGATTTCATAGTACACGATACTTAAGAAATAAATGATCAGTGGATGTAACAGTTTTTTGTGTTAAGTTACTAAAATAATTCTCCTGT
>NC_142931.1:88626723-88666723 GCF_046866305.1 Octopus bimaculoides | reverse complement strand
CCTGAACTTGATGTTTTTTTAGTAACTTTATTTTATGTTCAGACGTATTTGATATAAACATAGCCCGAGTTCATCTTTTACAGTTTACAGTTTTTTTTGTTTTATTAAAACTTTCTTTAAATTTTATTTGTTTTTTTTTTCACATTCAAAACATATTTTTATTGTTTTTGCTGAGCACCCGCGACCTTGCTATTGTAGTGTAATAGTTTAAGCTGTAAATATAAATTTGAGTTGCAAATTTTCTGCACTGTTTAACGTAATAGTATATTTTGTAAATAATATGCTGAGTTTAGATATACTAAACTACTAAATTCTATTTTTTCTGCCTGATACATTTATATATAAAATATTTATGACTTAATTATATAAAATCCATTGTGGTTGATTGTGTTTTATGAAACCTCTGCCAATAATTGAAAAATATCTGGTCTTTAATTTTATCACTCACCTGGAAATCGAGTGATCATAAAATTAGTGCCTTAAACACTTCACTGGAAGTGAATCAGAATATTCCTGGACTGATATAAATAGTCACCTTCTTCATTGGTAAATTCTTCAATGCTTAAAAAAAAGACAGATAGATGAATTTCCAAAATGTGATAATTTCCATAACATTAAATTTCAATTTATTATTTTGCATTATAACTTGCATTGTAAAATAAGTTATTTTTAAAAATAACTACTTATACAACTACAGAATGTAATTACAAAACTGTTTATTTTCGAGATACTATCACCTTGTTTTATATTGTTACTAAATTTTTTACACTTAATCATTTTTGTAAAAGCTTGCTGTTTCCATTTTAAACAGAAAATAACTCTGATGATAACATTTTGGTTTTGATATTGAATCAAAGCAGTAATTGAAGGTCTTTTGGTAAAGATCCAGTAATAATATGTAACAGATATTAATGAAACATTAGATAAGGTTTAATTGATCATAAAGGAAATGTTAAACGCTATGACATATTTTACATTAGACAGCTAACATATATTTACCATTTTATAATTTCGTTAATTTTAGCCCCTTTCATGCTTAAATTATGACGGGTAGGCTGTTCTAAAGTGCAAATATTTAACTAAAATGTTTCGTGTTTTGTTTGTTTGTTCTTTAACTTAGCAACAAAAGCATTTTAACTCCCTTTAAAGTAAACCATTCAACTGAATATATATTTGTATCCAAACGCTCTGTTTCTGCTGTTAACTATGCTGACAACTATCTAAAACCTTCTTTACAAGGAGTGTTGAACGCGCTATATTTGTTCTCACAGTCCACTTCGAAAACCTTCAAATCCAAGCCATTTAAAGTAATATTTTTGATGATTTAGTATGTTTATTTTTACTTTTTCACAGGATCTAACTGTATAAAACGAATAAAAATGCAACGCATCTAATTAAAGTGAGTAAAATTCATAAGAAACATTGAAAAAAACACAAAACAAGCGAATAGTTTAAACAGGTGAAGATTTTTAGTCATTCAAGTTTCTCAATCCACAGGAATCTGAAAAGATAGTACCGTTTCTTAGACTAATAAAAATAGGATTAAAAGCACAAGTAGCTAATGCAGTGTCAAACCAGAATTTAATATTTGTACTGATACAAATGCACAATTTTCTCTTCTTAGCTAATGCTTCTACAATACTATTAAACTTTCGTCTTTAATGTTTAACTTTGTAAGATAGTTTTTGAAGATAATTGTACTGGTGTTTTCAAAATTCAATGATCATAAGGAGTTTCCGGCCTTTTTACTGAATACCCTTACACTGATTTGAAAGACTTCAATGAGCTTCAGTTATTGGAATATTGCTTTCAAATTGTAGAGATCACCTTACGGATTTATTAAATTTTTATGATTACAAACCGCAGCGTCATTTTCAAAGCTCATTATGATCCAGATATTTCTTGTTTGGCTGTTAAATAATTATAGATTTTTAGAGGAAAGTTATCCAAATCTTTTGAGGGATTCCAATCAAAGAGCTTGATTAGCTATATCTCTCAAATTCAGGATATATTTTTGGAAAAGTTTGCCCTCGAGGACCAAGCAATTGTATTATATGTTCTTTTTAATCCTGTAAAGAGATAGAAGCATACACTGGTTAGGTTACTTTATAGCTGCTAATTTGCTAATAAAGATACCTTTAACTCTTCGAACAGGAAAATAAGGAATAAGGACACAGGTGTTGGTTGATCACTGTTGCGAGCAATATTTACTCTAGAATAATGATTTACAATTTCTGAATGTCATTTTTGTTATCTTTATAGCTACCGGCAGTATTGTGTCAGATGTATTAGTTGCAAGAAATATGCAGTACTGGACAAGTTCCACTCTTCGTGCGAATTTTGATTGATATCTGAATGGGGAAAAATAACGAGAGTTTTGTATCATTCGCGTAACTGGCGTGGTAATTAAGATAAACAGATAGAAAATACAACAAAGAAAAGGTTTTGTGGAATATTCTAACAGTAATTTGGAATATTTTGACTTGGAGAATGTGCGAGGCTAATTTTGTTTTCGAAAATATGCATCATGATAAACGTTAACTTTACCGAAAGCATTGTAACCACGAACCGATCAATAAAACATGACACATCTTGGTGCATCCCAGTAGCCCTATTCTAGATTGTATTGTGAGCTCAGTAAAAACTGCACAATTTCTTCTTTCAAATGCTATTTCTCTCATTTTCGAAATTGAATCGACTGTACTTTATTTGATTTTACATTCCTTTAACCTACCGTCGTGCGAAGCCTATATTTTCAATTGCTTTTCGATATTACAAAGACTCGTTTGTTACCGATAACTAGAAACATAAGTCGTAGCTTCAGCAGGGATGAACCATAATGTAGAATGTAGTGGTGATTCTCTAAATACATTACAAATCATTCTCAATGTCTTGATATTTTTAATGAAGAGTTTTACAAAAAATATTAATATATTACCGTATATTTTCAACAATCACCATCAAAGTTACTTTTATTTAGAAAAAAAATCCAATCATGAAATTCATAGACCTTATATTAAAATGTCATATTTTAAAGAATAATTTTTCTCAATAAGTAATCAGCGACGGTGAAGTCCTCTGTGACAGTATGTAACCAGCCAATTGCAAACGCTTTAAGCTATTCAATTGGGTAAAAGAAGTGCATAGTCTTCTTTTCTGTTAACTACGAGAATGGTTATTGGACGACACTAGTACGGTTCTCACTTAATTCTAACTATTACCAATTATTAGCTGGAGAGAAAGAAATATTTCAGAACATTAGGATTCAGAAGAATAGAAGCCAGGTTAAGGCTTAAGAAGGAAATGTCCTCCAAACGAGAAGAAGTTTAATGAGGTTAAATAGTTGGGATAAATTTTAGCACTGTTAGAGAAAAAGAATGGAAGGTATAATACATATGGTTAAGTATTGCTGATGCCAGAAATTATTAATTATGTTACAGAGTTTTTCAGATTATAAGGTGGGTCTGGATGATATTTCAAATTAAAGAATCAGAAAACAGGATTTTCTCATCAAGCTTGTGAATAGTTTCAAACAACAGCTATGTCAAAACCAGGAAAAATAGTGATATTGTAGAAGTGAATACTGCAATACTAATATCGATTCAATAACCCAAAAGGCGACTTGTGTAGATATTATTCGTGCTTTTCTCCTTTAACAGAGTGTTTCTGAGCTGATACGCATCATCACCAATTACTTCAACCTTTGTCTCTCTAAGGCTATCTAGTCCGGCATGCATCTAGATTTCCGAAGATAAGCTATTTCTCCTTTAACATTTTGAGTCCCTCTCCATAGTTTGTTAGCAAAACTAAAATTACAGTTGAACTAGATCAATTGCAACTTCATAAAAAATTCCTAAACAAGTTTCCTCGCATCATACTACTAGCTTCCCTCTTTTGTAACTTGTACGGAAGTAAAATTGTTTCATTGAATTTTAACAAGATTGACGACTGTAACTCTGGCTATACCTTCGTTTCACACACTCTTTCTCCTTTGAACTAACGACAGTGATAACTGTTATCTACAACCATATAAAACTGTGTCATTTTCGCATCTTAAACTTTCACATGTAAACGTCACTCAAATGCAACTTAGACACGAACACCTAGGTTCACACACTGCCTGTAATAGAGATCACAAAGTATATTGCCAATAGGACAACCTAGATAAAGTGAAGAGAATCATAATATAGTTACTATTGCACATCAAGTAAACATGCAGCTCTATTTCTTCCAACTTATGAAAAATTCACATCTAAACCCTTTGAAAACTTTACAGATGTTTGGCCCGATAACCTCTTTGCAGATGATTGGCCCGACTAAACGTCTATAATATAACCAGGAAGGTATCCTAGATGTTGAGTTTCTTTTTTAAGATGCAGAAATTACTTCAGCATCGAAGAATTGCTGACTCTCTGTGGGGCTGGAATATATCCTATATTAGTGTAGTGTTCACTGAATTGTTCAATAGTTAATCTATGAGATATATAATTATTCTAGACTGCATTAAAGTAAAGATTCATTCAACTGTGAGGTAAACCATTAATCAATACGGCGCAACCCCAAGCCCCAGTTTTCCCTCTATATCTTCTTCAACTGCCACAATGGTTTCTACTCTTTTGAACTTGTAGAATATGTACCAACTCACCCAAAAACTTAATGGATTCTCTCTCTCTCTCTCTCTCTCTCTCTCTCTCTCTCTCTCTCTCTCTCTCTCTCTCTCTCTCTCTCTCTCTCTCTCTCTCTCTCTCTCTCTCTCTCTCTCTCTCCTCTGTTCTCCTCATCTTTAGACATTTCTGAAATACTTTTCTCGATCTTTCCTCCACAAAATTTCAAACTCAGCGCAAAAATTCCTCATCCAAATATTCACTTGTTAAACTTAGAGCTAAACATTAAGTGCATGACCTTTACAAGGGCTATTAACATTGATCTCTTTCTAAAATTAACTTCAAAACAATAGGGCTTAAACCTTTGATAATTTGCTGTTTCCTCGTCACGATTTATTCGCAGTAACATACTCATTGAGTCTGTGATTATATTACGATACGATCCACCTATTTTCGGATATAAAGAAGAAAATATTATTTACTGTGATTAAATTCTAACAAAACTGTTGAAGATAACACAAACGAAACAAAGTATGATGAATTATCTGTTTCTAGCATTATCGAAACATTTTTTTTATTAACGAATTTCCCTGCTCATATCCGCTGAAAAATAGATTATGAGGAGTTTCCGATTTGTCGCCTAATAATTGGACAATTACATGAAATCTTACTTTCTCCTCACGGATTTATTTGGATTTTATGATTGCAAACATCAGTGAATAACGGTTATAATCAGAGCTAAAAAGAAAAAAAAATAGAGAGGGGCAGAGGAAAGTGAGGGAGGAAGAGAGGGAGAAAGAGAGCGAGAGAGGAATGAAAAATATTGAAAAGAGAGAGAAGGAGAGAAACGAAGAAAGAAAAGAAATATCATAGGTCAAAGTAGTCTTGCTCTACTGATTATTGAACATTAACTTTCAACGAGAAATAAATATTTCTAACATTAAAAACAAGTCTGCTCGTGACAGATGTCGAAAATCTAATTTTAATGATATATCAAGTTTGAATCAATGTTGCTATCTTAGAATTTTTGTGATAAATTTGTATATACATATTTTTAATAAGCATATTGCGGCAGAGAATGGAAGCCGTCTGACTAGAAACCACCAAATTTTGTAAGACCGCATTTTCCAGCAGCTCAGTAAATGAATGATCACATATCAGTTATATACGTAATCATATATTATATATAAGTCAAAAGTACCCTCATTGAACAAACAGTATAGACCCTTCTATAGTTTAGTTAAATTCTATACACTTTTTAGAAAAGATCAATCTTAGCGATAATTTTGTCGAAGCGTCCCTCGTCTGATTTAGCAAAAGATTTCATATAAAACTTCTCACGCATGACATTCATTCCCACTCGGATTAGATTTCTCCAACGTAACAAAGAGTTTGCAATAAAAAATATAACTCCAGTGGCTTTAATAACTGAGACAACTGTCTGTCTGTCTGTCTGTCTGTCTCTCAACTGTTATAATATCTGGTGTTGATTATGTGGTGTACGTGCTATTTGTATAGATTTATTAATAGGTGGCAATTGTGTAGAATATAAATTGTTGGTGCTATGAGGTATGTATTGTTGTTAAGTTTTATGTCAAACCAGATCAAGTAGATTAAAGATATTCCAGTCATGACCATTCCATCGTTTACGTAAAGTGTACACAACATTTACATTATCCAGTGAGTTCTCAAAGTCGGTACAGTGCTATTCGAGCGAGATTTGACTGCTATTTCATACAAATCAAGCAACAGCGTAGAATTATCTCTAGTGCAACTTGTACAGCTGAAATCCCAGGTACAATTTGTTTTACTTGTGTTCTTTCATAAAATACCAGTTCTTTTATACAATACCAATTATTATTTATACTGTCTCTACTTTTATAATCGACAATCCATTTCTTTCCAGTTGAAGATCATTTGGCTTTGACAGGACCTCGACTTCTGAGCGTTATTTTGGTTGGAAAGTAACAAAATGTCTCTATGAGTTCTGAAATTCTCCGTTATGTCCTTGGTAATTTTATCTGGACGGTTTATCTTTACATCGTTTTTATATCGAGGTATTGATATATTTACCCACTAGACACAGCTAGTTACTGACTCGAAGTAGCAATGAATATACTAGGATTCAGCAAGAACTGTCAATTGTGCCATTGTACTGACTATACAGACTATACAGAGTATACAGACTGCATAGTCAACATGTGATGGTAGCCTATTTTTTCTTATTATTGTTTTCTTCTTTTAGTTATTTGTACTTATTTGTAAATAGTCATTGATCCTGTTCAGCTGACATCAGACTTTACATTCCTACATTTACAGTCTTGAACTTTTGAGTCATTGTTAACTCTTCTTCTGATTTATTTCCTCCCTATCGAGTTTTATAGAATATTGGCCATTCAGTAGTTTTTTTTTCTGTTCTATTGAAGTATATTTTGGAAATATACTTCAATTTTATCTTTTCTTTTTAGTCTTATTTGTCCTTACCTTAAGTGCTTTCTTCCATGAAATTCTACTACTACTACTACTACTACTACTACTACTACTGCTGCTGCTGCTGCTGCTGTAGTAGTAGTAGTAGTAGTAGTAGTAGTAGTAGTAGTAGTAGTAGTAGTAGTAGTCAGCAGTAGTAGTAGTAGTAGTCAGCAGAAGAAGGAGAAGGAAAATGAGTCGAAGTAGAAGGAAAAGGGATGTTACAATGGCTCACATGGCTGTAAAAATCAATTACTGATCAACAAATCAATAGCCATGCATCGTAGAAAGAGAGAATAAAAAGTGTGCTCTAAGTATTGCATGAAATGGTTTCCTGGAGGTTTTAGAGACGCTCTCTATATGTACATTATGGGAGCATTAGTTATAAGTAAGACAGAACCAACAATAAATAGATAGTTTAAGCACATCGTGAGTAGTCATCAATCGTTTTTGTACTTAGAGACAAGAAGAATATTCCAAGGGAATCCATGCTTTTCATTCTTTTTCTTCCTTGTGCTACCACTTCTACCGCACATGTTAAACAAGACAGTCATCGGAAAGAAATGATATTTATGGGTATTCAACTTCCTTTTAATTATGGTTAGCTTCAAGTTGTACATTGCAAGCAATAAACATCTAGAAACACAGCTGCAGATTGTACAGGGATTTACCTGAAACTCTTCAATACAAAAGAGTTCAGAGCACTAATATCAAGCTAGATTAAAAAAGCAGAGATAGGGTAATTAGATCAAACACACTCACAAAAACGAGGCAGAATATAACACACAAAAGACATGTTATAGAGACAATAATGTAATAGTCACAGTACTGTAGCTTCTCCCTCCACAAGAAGTAACCAGTTCTGAGAAGCTCGCCTGCTCCCGGAAAGTCATCAAGAAACATTTGATGAACTTCCTTCTAAACGTAGAAAGTGCTGCTGCTTTGTGAAGTGAGAGCAAAGCACAGAGCACACTGAAGAGACAGACTGCTGGTAAAATTCTTATCAACTGCCTATTGGCAAATGTAGCTGATATTTTAGTAGGATATTGACCCCCTTCCTATTCACTGCGACACCCGAACTGCTCACATCCTCACCCCACCCGAGACAGAAAATACTGATTGAAATGCGAGGAGGATATGTAGAGTACTCTTCTTGACCTCGCTGGTGTGTTCTTACTTGTATGTGGGTGAATTTCTCTAACAAAATGTAATAACTGGATGCTAAATTAGTTAGCAGGGCTAGACAGAATAAAAGAAAATTACTGCCTTTAAAATACATTTCAAATCTGATAGAGAAGGATTATATTTAGCACGAATATATAGATATATCTTGAAGCAACCAGAAAAATATAAAATGCATCCTTTTAGACTACAAAAAGTATCTACCAGAGAATAATGAAAAACTAAGACAAACAGCTTCAAAACACGACCAAAACAAAAATGGCTTTTCTGTTTTCAAGAAAGAAAAAAATACTGAAGAATAAAAACATACAAGCTAAAATGACTGCCAGCTGAGAAGAAAGGAGAAATTGTGAAAAGGCCAAAAAGCTGAAGAAAAATTGGATACAGAATGTCATAGTAAAGAGAAAGTAAGAAATTTCGTGATATGGCTACTACCTAAAAAGACTAGAGGCTGGAAATAGATAGGGAAAAATGTTGCAAAGTGCAGGGCTCAAAATTTGCAACTGAAGAATTCTTGGGCAGCAGATCAAAGCTGTCGTCTTATGGAAAAACCCCCACTAAAAGCATATAATAAATAGAATACATTAAGTTTACGGAATAGAGAAGTTGAGAAGAATAAATTAGTCACATTTCTGGAAGGCCAATCATACCATGCACAAATACATGTACAGGCACGACAGAGTTGGGGGAGCTTTCATACATTTAAACGAGAATTATGAAAAACTTATAATAAAAGAATAAGAAATTATATATAATGATACATCAGAAAATACCGCAAAGAATGACAGAACGAACATTCCCTCAAATATGATAATCTATATAAACAACGCGTTCAAGACAAATCAGCCAGATATTGTTTTCAAGGACACTAGTTAAGAAAGTCACTCTTGATCAACATTTCTGTTAGTAGATGAGATAATGTATGTCTCAGGAAAAAAGAAAGGGGGAGATATTTTCCAAATATATGGAAATTGAGAAAGTGAAAACAGACGCAGTTCCTTTAATATTACGAAAAGCATACAGACAAATACATAGCCATAACGCCACAACCTGTAGAAAGTAGCACTTCTAACTAATGGGTATATATTATGTAGATTACTGTTAATACATTAGAAAATTTAAAACCAGTGCAAAACTCAGTGAACTTACGCACCAGAGAGCTACTCTTGGTAATGTAGTGAAAACATGCAATAAAAATAGAGCTACTGAATAATAATTCTTCCTAATTTTGGCACAAAACCAGCAGTTTTGCGGGGAGGAGGCAAGTCGATTACATCGACCCCATTGCTCAACTAGTACTTATTTTATCGATCTCGGGGGAATGAAACGTAAAGTTAACCTAACTTCAGTGGGTGTTGACGTCAAAACGCAAGGAACCGGAAGTAATGCCACACAGTATTTTGTCCGACGCTCCAACAATTCTACCAGCTCACCATTTCGAAAGCTATCATTTGTAGAGATTTTAAAGTTATTTTTAAGAACCTCCTGACCATAAATAATGACGGCTCCAAATTTTTCCACAAGGGCAGCAATTTTGGGGGAGGGGATGAGTCGATTACATCGACACTAGCGTTCAACTGGTACTTATTTTATCGAATAATAATAATAATAATAATAATAATAATAATAATGATAATAATAATAATAATCCTTTCTATTATAGATACAAGACGTGAAATTTTAGGAAGGGGCTGATCGATTAGATCGACTCCAGTACGCAACTGGTACTTAATTTATCAACCCCGAAAGGATGAGATGCAAAGTCGACCTTGGCGGAATTTGAACTCAGAACGTAGCGGCAGACGAAATACTATTAAGCATTTCGCCAGGCGTGCTAACGATTCTGCCAGCTCGCCGCCTTCTACTACTACTACTACTACTACTACTACTACTACTACTACTACTACTACTAATAATAATAATAATAATATTATTATTATTATTATTATTATTATTATTATTATTATTATTATTATTATTATTATTATTATTATTATAATGATCATAATTTTGGCACAAGTTCGTGGATGGGGTATGTCTATTCTGTCAGCTTGCCGCCTTTATATAACAACAACAACAACAACAACAACAACAACAACAACAACAACAACAACAACAACAATAATAATAATAATAGTAACAATGATGATTCCTTATTAGCCATATGAACTCATCCATACGTTAAAATAAACATTGAAACTTAGTGGTTACAAAAACATATGTGGGTGGTTGAAACAAAGTTATATGTAAACGGAAGGGTGGGTGTATAAACGTATTACACAATGAATTAATTAAATATTTGATAAAAACCCAGAATAAAATTAAAATTATACAAAACTTGAAGGAATTAAAACAATGTATAATATTAAAGAAAACCAAAAAAAAAATCATGTTGTTAGGGAATTCTACCTATACATAAATGAGAACCCACCTGTTCCCTTTCTATTCAAAATGTTCTCTTCCTAACGGTCCTATGAGCAGTTCAAGTGTCAGAGTGAATACGAAAGAGTTCACGTTCTACTGAAATATCAGGTATAATATTTGGCAATAGGCAGTTGAAATGCTTTTATCAGGAGTCTATCTCTGCAGTAGTCTCTGCTGTCCTCATTTTCTCACAAAGCAGAATCTTCTTAATTCTCCTTTCCTCCGCAGTTCTTTGAGAAGGAATTCCATGTACTCATTACTGTGAAGTTCGTCACTTCCCAGGGTAGGTGAGTTTCTCAGTCTTGGTTTATTCTGGTGGAAAGGATTGGACCACTTTTCGCCCGTTTAGCATGCTTTTTCCCCTAGATTAAACTTTTTCTTCCGAGAAGGTCATCTGTTGTCTTTTTTTCCATTTTTTGTCCTTTTTGGCTTGCAGTTCTTGTATTTTCTCAATCAAGCAACTTGGTCAGAAAAGATTGAAATGTCTACTGGAGTACAAAAATGTTATTTGAGTTCATGATAATTACATCTAGAATGTTTGCCTCCTTGATCTCTTGTTAGTACGGACAGAAATATATGAGATGACAGTGAATGGGTTGTTGCCATGTATCGTGTTGGAGATAAATAGTTTAGAAATTTTTTATCAATTTTTTCTTCTAACTGTCGATATATCTATTGCTTAGTGGACATAGTTGGTAACTCGATCATGTCTCAGGATATACTCGAACTCTGTAAAACAAATATCTTCAACCTCACAACCATGGTACTCTTATGGATCATAGATGTGCCGCGGGTTTTTGTTATATCAGAAAATCCCCAGGATATTTAGGACTGATATATTAAACCATTATTAAACACCGTAGAGCCTGTTCGCAGAAAGAGATATGATCGAAAAAAGATACTAACGGTAAAAAACGGTGACAGACAGAAGAAAGTAAAATGAAAAAGACGAAGCAAGACCCAATACGAACGAAAGCAATCGAAAAAGGATATGTTATAATGCTGTTGCGAAATTGAAATAAGGCTAATGGGCTTTGCAGCGGAACAAGAATTCCAATAACCCATTTGTATGAACGCATGATTGAAGGCGACATTTTTACAGAAGGTGAACATTATAGAAAATATGTCATTGTGCCAAGAATTAAACTGAGACCTTCTGACACCGCTCTAACATTCACTCTTACGTGAGCTTGCAGTGGATTTCGCAATGGTAGTCAATAAATCTCAATGTCAGTCTTTGAATAAGATAAGTCTGTTCTTCTTAACTGATCTATTTGTGCATGGACAGTTGCATGGAGCTCTACGACTCTCTAAAGGCGATGCAGCTATAGTGGTTACATAAAAAAAAAGAAAGAAAGAAAGAAAGAAGGAAAAATCCCCCGCATTTTATATACTGAAGTTTTCCAGTGCTAGAACATCAATCTCAATTCAGAAATTTACACATATACACAAATATACACATATATACTTATATATTATATATGTATGTGTGTGTGTGTGTGTGTATATACACATACATATATATATGTATATGTATATATACACACACACATGCATATATAATATATAAGTGTATGTGTGTGTGTGTGTGTGTGTGTGTGTGTGTGTGTGTGTGAGTTGTAGTACTTATTTCTTTTTTTATTGTATAGTATTTTTCATCTCTAGCATCAACGACCACAATAACTGCCGAGCATTTATTTTGGTTTTGCTACTTGTGAATTTACTTCCATTTTTTTTCACTGAACTCATTAGATAAGGACAGACTTTTGGTTATGAAAATCAATTTCGATTATGATAATATATTAAGTGTGGATGGTACTAATATTGTCGTGATATGCAGTGCTGTTGTGAGGATTCCAAAAGCGTAGTGCACAAGTATAATAAAAACTGTTTTCCTTCCGGATTTATTTCATCAAAAGAAGCGCAGTAGCATCCTATGTGTCTAGTTTGTTGTGAAATTGGCAAGCCAGATGATGGTTTCAAGTGAGCAGCAAAGATAACTTCATTCAAACCTCCTTATATAAGTATTCTACTAAAACTTTTAGCTGACTCATGATTAATTAAACACACCGAGTTATATATTTTATCAAGACAAAGCTCCAAGCAGCACTGTTGTATAAATTGAGGTAAAAGTCTAAAAAAATCACACATTTGCCAAATCAGCAGTTTTCCAGTATTTGTAAAATTGTATATGTTTGGCGGGAAGATGGTAAAATATTTATCGACCTTGTGTCAGATAACACCATTAGTCGATATAGGAAAGATATGACCCAAGATGTACCAGAAGTGATAGCTTCCTTTCAAACATTCGACTTTATATCAGTTAAAGAGATGAGTACTTAATAGGGTTGTCTGTAATACAGAAATCATGGAACTGTCTTTTGTTTGTAAGCCACTTCCATAAACAACAAAAAGCAAATATATTTTTTGATGTCGTTAACAGCTTTTCGTTTCTCGTGATTTACCATTGATAGTATGCATCGGCATTTCCATAGTGTCAATGTCCCCTCTATGTAAGTAGAAAGGATTCTACGCACTGATCAAACGAAAGAAAACAGTAATTGTTTTTAAATACTTCTTCCTCTACAGTAAAATCTTTATTTCAAAATCATTTAACTCTCAACTAAAAAAAAATATATATATTTGATGAGAATGTAAAAAGGATTAATTACAACAATGCTAGACTATAAAAATCGAGGTTATTGTTTTCACTCTCTCTTTCTCGTTTTAAATTTTTTTTAAATAAAATCTCAAACAAGGTAAGAAACCACTTTGAACAAGGAGAAATTAAGACGAAAACTAATGAACATACTTTAGACTTGAAAACATTCAGGTCATAAGAAGGGGAAAACAATGAGAGTTCTAAAGTTTGGAAGTTCGAGGAAAAAAAGCTACAACCGTTAAAAGACTTCCTTATCCGTGGAAGCACACCAGCATTTGGATGAAGATGCTGTACGTTTCGAGTCAGGCGAGATGGTACAAAGTGATCTGGAACTAAGAGAAGAAGCTCATCAGAGCACTTCCTGTGGTAATACCGATAGAAAAGGATAAGATTGGCGACGCCACATCGATATGAGAAGGGTTGCAGAGGGACCAATCAAATTAGAGACTCGCTTCTGAACCCGGTTGGGGAGATTCAAGTGACAAGACGGTGCTCCTGCCCGAATATGACAACGGTATTCCATACAAGGACGATTGTGAAGTTACAAAATAACCTCAAATGTCAAGTAGACCTTTGAACTATACAATGATCCAGCATTACGCGAAGCAAACATACAAATTGACTGTATATAAGAAAAATGAGGAGAGAAAGTATGACCAAGCAGTTTCAAAGAAGACTTTTCGTTAAGTGGTTTGACTGTCTCATGTTATACCTCAGACCTATAACTCATGAACATGGGTGGAAGATAGGGATCCCGATTCCTAATGAAGGACACGAGTTTGATCTTTCCAGGGTTAAATGTTACTAGCTACTTCTTGCTCCATTTCTTAACAGCCTGCAAATCCACCTCAAAATTAACAGCAAATTCCAAACGTTTCAAGGGAGAGAGATTGCCAGGAAAATCAGAATAATGAGTGATAACATCAGCATAAAAAAATGAGGAATTGATGAACATTAGCAGGATGATTTGTGATGAAGAAAATAAATAGAGTTGGACCAGTGTTACTTGAGGAGCACTGGTAGTAATAAAATACTCACAAGAAATAACACCTTCCAGCCACGCTCACACAACGAGAAGAAAAGAACGAGCTGCTAACATCAAAGACCTTTCTACATACACCATAGGCAGAGAATTTAAGGAGCAAAGCAGCATGCCAAACCCCATCAAAGGCTTTGATATCTTAAGATCTACAGCACGAGCCGCTCCTGATTTATCCATAAATTGATACATGCAGTCCGTAATAACAGTCATAAGATCAGTAGTAGAAGGAGAGAAAATCATATTGAACATCAACAATGAGTGCCAAGGTTTCAAGAAATTCAACCAACCTGTTGTTGCTGAGTCGTTCAAAGACCTTGCTAACAATCAAGAAAAGACCAGCAGAAGGATATTTGTTTGGACCAGAAGGCTCAACATCAGACTTAAAATTAGGACAGCATTACATACCTTCCAGCGAGATGAAAACAAGATTTAGTAAGACAAAAATTAAATAACTTAGAGAGAGCAAAGAAGACACCTGAGGAGTAAACTGTTTCAAGACAACCACAGGAATGTGTCAGGACCAGATGCTTTAGACTGATTAAGCCCATCGATCACTCTAGAGTCATGATTACAGAATCAAGAACCTGTTCTGTATGGAAAGGTAACTCAGAAAGAGATGCACCCAAGTCATCAAGGATAGAGTTAGCAGCAAACAAACGAGTAAAGTGGTCAATTATTTTTCTGTGGAAGACCTAAAACATCTGGCACCCTCAAAAAGTGGGGGCACAACAGAATTATCAGGGTTGATAACACTATTGTATATATTTTCCAAAAGTTGCGACTTCTAAACCTCTGTGAGGCAATGTATTCGCAGTCCCTGCATACATAAAAATGATTTAGCATCAGTAATAGACCTTTTACATGCATTGCTGACTTTCAGAAAAGTGAGCCGAAAAATATCAGACTGATCTCACTGAAAGTGTTGATAAAAGAGATTTTGATGAGCAATAGCAGATACATACTGTGCATTTGAAGCAAGGAGGAAATCGAGGCTTTTCCCTAGAATTGCGAATAAAAGTGCCAATACCAATCTATACTCACTCTGCGAATTCGGATACAGCATCAGAGGCTGCTTTCTCAAAGACAGAGTTCAAACGAACATCTTGGAGAAAGGAACGAAATCCATCCCTATCAACCTTTGGGAAGTGGAAAGTTTTACAACGATCGATTAACCAAAAGGAGGGAAAGAAGTTTTCAATTTTCTGGAACAGGAGTCAGGAGGAGATCAAGCAAAAGAGTGCCAGTATCACTGTCAGGAAACCTGGTTGGGAAGTCAATGATCTGTCTGAGATCATGAGCCTGAGAGAAATTATACGAAAATACTCTTGGCCCGTCAGTCGAAAGAAATGTGGTAACCATCTTCTGTGGTGACCATTGAAATCACCAAACACAATCACATTGACAGAAATATAGGTCTCCAAGGCCTTACCAATACCATAAGATACAGCTCTGATAACTAAACGAGAGTCAGAGTACACTGCTCTTTTAAAGTTTCTAATTCACACGGAAGTAAGATATTAAGATAACTAATTAAGCGAAGAAATTCTATTTTTCTTTTTTCGTGTTTGAGGATTTTGTGTTGGCTGCTCTGTTTAAGGAGGAGAAGTGCAATGACGTTGCATCCTTAGCATTCTCCAGCCATTGAACTCACTCAATATGGACGTGCAGTTGTGGAAAGTTCATATAAATAGACAACAAAACTTAAATGTCTGAGTTAACAAAATCTTGCAAGCTGGACTTCCGTTGAATTAACTCTACAAAATTTGTCACTGTTGTGTAAAAATACTGAGTAACATTTTCCGTTATTTCATGTAACTTCTTTGTACTATGTGTGCAAAATTTAATATTTCAGATGAGTTAACGGATTTCAAAAATAACAGAGTAATGAAACTGGATGTATGTAAAGCAAAACTAGCCCATCATTGCAATGAAAGCACTTAAAACACTCCTTCTTTCTTAACTGTATATCATTGTGAAGGTGGCTTCTATGATACAAATACGATTAAGGAAAAGTATAGATTGCAGCGTCCATCACTACTGGAAGACAACCATCTGCCCCTGTACATGTTTTCCATAAATATTACATGACTTTCCGTTTGTTCATATTTATATTTTGATATATTTCTTCTTCCCTTTATATTTAGTGCAAATAGAATGTATACCAGCCACATTGTTTTCTATCTAATGAACGAAGTGTGATATGAGATGGTCACATTTTTTTGTGCAGAAAATGTTAACACAATGGTTAGAATTTTAGTCTACTTCCGTCGTTGTAATCCAGAGATGAGAACGCAGTTCGCTACACCTAAACCAATATTACTATAGAAATGCTTGCACTTTTATCCTATCTCTATAGTTTATGTCTAGAATTTGTGGGTGCAATCAAAATTTTCACCGGTGCATGCATTTTCCTTTTCGGAACAGTGCAAGGCATGTGTTCAACAGTGTTTTAAAGCAATATTTACATGCTTCTACTTTATATTAAGGAACATCTTTAAAACAGACGGTGCTGTAAAACTCATTCTATGTTGTGTGTATGGAAAAAGCTGTTAAACGTCTGGGTAGCTAGAAATAATGTGGGTAATTCTTCATTTCATTGATTGCATAATCTGCATTTGTTTTATTATTTCCTTTGTGGCTAGGAATTGATACTGTATAGCTAAAATCATAGAGTTCGTTTCTGTTGTTAGTTCAGTGCTTTTAAGTCATTGTGGACTTTCATTTTGGCTTACTATCTCTGTCTCTCTCTGTCGAGTTGCATAGAGTAGAGACCATGTAGTTTTTTTTATTATAAACTTTAATAAATTTACGAATTCCTTTTTGTTCTTGTCTTTTATTTATTTTATCTTCCTTTGTAACTTTTGGCCAAATATAAACCTTTTTCTTCGGAATAGTTAGCTTCTAGTTTGTCCGTATATATGAAAAAATTGTTTATTCTCCTTCGTCTTCCCTTATTACACATATCAGTCTCACATTGTTTATTTTTAAGTATTTTGATTGTTCCGCAGCTGTTACTTTGGCGTAGTACTCTGACTACATCAAAGCTTAAACTCCCTGTCTGAGGAATTCACTTAACATTCAGTTTATTACGTTGAAACTGCAGTGTACAAACTCCACTTTTTATAAATATACCTTTTTACTTGATGTATAAATCTGAAGAGTGTTATGATGTTATTTCATTATGTTAATTATTTCCATTATGTCCTTGATTCCGTTCCTTAGTTAAGATCGTTAAACAGTAATGCAGGAATACATATCGAGACAAGCAGAATGATATTATCGATTATCTTATTTCCAGCCGTGAACTATTTTTTAATATTAGTCTGACACTTGTTTTATAATTTTCTCCTTGATTTCAGTGCATTGTATTCTATCAGTTTCACTTCTTAAAGATCTGTACAGCCGGTTCTTGTCTCGTTCTCTGATTTGCATGTCTATTTCTAATTTATTGTTTTAATTAATTTGTCGTATCTCGTGGTTGTTTTAGCACATTAGTCCAGTCTCATACACATTTTTATAGCTTGACTGAGTTCATGAACGGTTATTACCTTCTGTAAATAGTTTTAAGTCATCCTGTAGAAGACATGTTTTAAAGTTTCTCTTTAAATATATAAACCGTTGGTAGTTTCATTTAGCAGATTTGTTAATGGGGATCAAACCTCGAAAGAAAAGAATAGGGACATCAGGAATCTCCCTGAAAGGTACCTCATTATATGGGCATATGGCTACTTTTAATCTTCTCTTTGCCCCATAACGATATGGTTCTTTATCATTTTGTTATAGGCCTGTAGTTTTGATGGTTTCCGATAATTTTTGCTGGTGATGAGGGGATGGTATTGACTTCTCTCTCCAGCAGTCGTTTATATCTTGACACTGGTCAGCATACCAGTTTATTGAATGCTACTGCGACAAATTTCTGGCTCAGATTACTTCAGCCAGAAATTGGAGATCTTTGTTTCGATCTCATGAGATTTCAAATTTCTTGCAGCTTATAAAAGTGCTGGAGAGTTCCTAACCGATTATAGTGAAGCATGAATTGTTATTGCATTTCTGAACTATTGTACTTTTAATTCTGTTGAATAGCTTTATTCCATATGCCATCGTTGAACTGCCGTTGCTTCATATTATATGTTTCAACTGTTGTTGATATTAATATGTCCTCTAGCGTTATTTTTCTGCCACTAATGTTCTTGCAAAATATTTTGTTATTTGATTCTCCTTGAAGCACTCAACTTTCTTGAAGTGTCTTTATCCTGCATACTTTTGTTGATATGATTTGCTGAAGCTTTCCTTTTGCTTCCAGGTTATTTGTTTTTACTGAGATACTTTCAAGTATTCGAGTTCTTTTTTTCTTTTTCGTGGTCGACCCTTCCTTTTCTATTTCACTAAATAAAGATAGGGCCTTTTTAAAAATTTTATATGGCATATTTCTTTTACATTTTTTTTTAGGTTTGTTTGAGAAATTTATCTGACTTTCTGAGGAGGAAACTTGACTCCTTCGATACTACAAATACTACTTGATTGATTAAACTTATTTAATCTGTTGATATTCGAGTAATTTGTTTCCGTGGACAGAATTTCTTTCAGCACCCTGTCAGCATTAACTTATCGTATCGCGAGGCTGCTTGTTTGTCGTTTGACCAGGTGTATAGGTTGATCTATGTTCATCGATTTCTACTTTATTGTTTCTGTTAGGGCCTGGTAAATTTGGTTGATTTATTTTGATGTGTGTTTATTCTGTTTATTCTATAAAATGTAGGTTTAAGGGTATATATTTATTGTACCCTGAATATTCCAAGGGATTTCATCATTTTAGATTTTGGTTCTTTTGTTTGTCTTTGTATCTGTTTAACATTTTTGCTATAATGTTTCATTTGTTTCTAGTGTGGTGAGTTCGGCAGTACTTTCATTGGTCATTTTTTATTGTCTTATGTCTTGTGTGTGGTTAGCTTCTGCGATGATCTTTCAATGGCCATAATTTTCATCCGAAGTCATTTTAGTTTTGTTTTATTTTCAGCACGTATTCTTTTTATGAGCTGTTAAGTTTCAAATATTGAAATTAAGGTATCTTATCATAATCTCCGAATATTCAGATCGTGCTTGTATCTGTATATTATTTCATGGTTTTACACCAAATCAGACATATCTCTTATAGTTTTGGTCAGTGTTAGATACAGTAGTAATGCATATTTATTATTATTATATTCATATACGCACAACAGATTAGACTGTTAGAAAATAAAAATTCCTAACGTTGGGCTACAACAAGTAACCTTAGATGCCAAAAACTCTCCTAAGTATTCGAGCTGTCCTTTATAACACTGTTTTCCGGAGCTGTACTAAACAAGGTTTTATGCCTGTATCCTCTATCCATCTGTTCAAATCTTTAGAGATAGTTCCTAATGCACCTATAACTACAGGGATACATTTTACCCGCACTTTCGATTATTATTACTATCATCATCATCATCATCATCATCATCATCATCATCATCATCATCAACATTTTCATGCGTGTAGAGTTACTATCTATACATCAAAGCGCCTGCAGTTTTATACAACATTGTTTCTGGTAAATACTGGATTGTGTCTGCAAAGTATATGATATTTGCATTGTTGTGGGGTTCACTCTGTTGTTTCTGGTATTATTTTGATGCTTCGTCTGTTGTGTTGAGTGTGTTGTGTTATATTGCTTGTTGATGATTCCACAGAGTATATGTAGAACATTGTGCTATTTTATTATGTAGTTTCTCTGTAGAGATGTAGTGTAAGCAGAGAATATACACTATAAGTTGCGCAGTTGAATTGAAAGTGTATTGTGTGGGCAGTATCTAACACAGCGAGCTGTTGGACTTCAACATTATGACCTTGTATAATTATATATTTTTGTTCATATTTTTTATGATATACAATATTCCAAATTTACATAAGAACGTGTGTTACCTTCATATTTCTATTTCTAGGTCATTATGCTTTGGTTGTTCCTTTATTTTCTTTCGTGCAATATTTTAGTGAAAAAGGGCGGCGAGCTGGCAGAATCGTTAATACACCGGGCGAAATGCTTAGTGGTATTTCGTAAGCCGTTACATTCTGAGTTCAATTTCTGTCGAAGTCGACTTTGCCTTTCATCCTTTCGGGGTCGATTAAATCAGAACCAGTTACTCACTGGGGTCGATTAAATCAGAACCAGTTACTCACTGGGGTCGATGTAATCGACTCAATCCCTTTGTCTGTGCTTGTTTGTCACTTCTATGTTTAGCCCCCTGTGGACAATAAAGGAATAAATATTTCAGTGAAAAGGATTCGTGATGCCTAATACAGTACAACCATATTTTACCCTGTTCTTGATTATTATCTCTGAACTGTTTCAATTATCTCCTTGACAGTCGCAATAAGCATGTTTTGGGTTATGGTGGCAAAGAAGTTATAATATGCCGTATATTGTAGGTGGTTATGCAAGTTTTTTCTGATCCTTCTACACGTTAAGTTGTCAATATATTGCGCAGTGAACGTAGATACCGGCTTGTTCGTGTCTGTAAATAAACTTGGACTCGGCAAGAACTGGTTGATCAAACCTCATAAGATCAACTTCTCGTATTGGTTGCATAAGTCTGTACTTCATGTTAGTTTTTATTTCATTATTTCATTAGTTTATAGTTATTTTTAGCTACTTGTTAGTCTTGTGCTGTTAAAATCAGATTTATTTTCTTTTTCCTCGAGCCTTTGACTCATCGTTGGTTTCCACTCTGGTTTACTTACTCTCTGCCGAATCTTGAAAAAAAAAAAAGAAATTGAAACCGTTTCCTCTTTTATGGTCCTTATGGCTTTGATAGTTTATCTACTTCCTGGAGAGATTGCACTCAGTTTTTCAGTTCTAATGTATGTTTTATTTTTGAACCGTTTCTGTTGGTTCGAAATTATACATTTTCTTATATATATATATATATATATATATATATATATATATATATATGTATGTATGTATGTACACATGCGTACATATGCACGCGTATATACACACACACAAATGCATATACGCATAATACATACATACATACATATATGTATTTTTTTCATATTTCCATATAATACAAACCAGTTTATTTTTACATGCTTCTAAGTAATTCTCTTGTCCAAGTGCTGTTACCTTGTAGAAACTGTCGACTTGTATCAATAGTTATGCAGTATTCGGTTTCAGCTTTTCAGTTTATTATATGGACACTGTAATTTATAATGAAGATGGCTAGTATACTTATTATCTTGGTAACATTGAGTTCAGTTTTAATACAAGTATGACTTTTTGTAACACTTTTCTAACTTTTTATCAGTTTCATCTGCTTCTGAGTATTTTTATGAGTGGTTCAAGTCGATTTATTTCATTTCGATGTCTGTGTCAAATTGAATATTCTCAATTTAATTTAGTTGGTCATTTCTTACAAAAGCAGTGATACATTTGTCTAATCCCATCCCAATTTTTATGAACAGCTTTTAGTATGTTTTTCCAGTTGGCTATTATCCCTTGTAAATAGATTTATGTTTTCGATTTAGAAGAGATGTTTTATAGTTGCCTATAGCATCTATAAACATTGGTAATTTTACTCAATAGATTTCTTAATTGTGTCAGAGTTAGGCAAAAGAGTGTGTGCCTATAGTAGAAAGGATCATTGTTATTATTGCTGTTGTTGTTGTTGTCATCACCAGCAACACCATCATAACTGATAAACTACAATACTGGTCAAGTACCTGGGTTGATAGTATCAAATTACTCCTGCTCTAAAGCATGCGAGCTTAGTGACTAAACTGGAAACCTTTTGGCACATGCTTTCTTTGCTGCGAATGCAATACGGTTAATTGCTTCTTCCCAGCTTCCATACATACTGCATTTACTTAATGTATTCTTTTTCATTAAGTATCTTTTATGGTTTTTGGCAAGAAGGCTTTGACTCTGCACCACAATCAAGAAAATTCTGTCTCAACGTCGAGTCCAGCACATCGGTGGGCTTGCAACTCAGAACTTGGGAAGCAGCAGTGCCAGAATCGTGGAGATCAAGATTGACTTTCCTGTTAACGTGCATTGGTGAGAGACTTGCTGGATAAGATCTGGGATGAGGTTACACGCTAGATGTCCACGTTCATCGAGAAATGGGCTAAGAAAGTCAGAGTGAAGTGGAGTGCACATACGTCGTCTCCTTGGTCAGTGCATCTTACTCCAATTTTTAATCTAAAAAGGCTGGAGCATCTATTTCGCTTTTTGGGAAATAGACAAGTTCCACTGGTCAAAGATTTTATTGCTACCAACACTCTGCGTAGAGAGTTCAGCATGCCGTGGTTGACTTGCACATATATGCGCTGAAGCTGCGGCGTCTACAGTGATTTATAGACAATGAGAAGGTGTAATAGCCATTTGAGAGGCACATTTATTCGCTGCTAGCCTCCATGAGGCTAGCAGTTCTTTGTGAAGTAGAGGACAAAATTGAATGTCTTGTATATGAACATGCTAGGAATTTTCAGTTCTCTATCAGACTGTCAAAGCAGGCGGTGGTATAATAACCCATCAATTTATGGATGGCCAACGATAAGCAAGATCAATGACCATTCCAAGAATATTCATGGCATTGAATATCAATCTAATCCTGAAGACCAAGACTATTCATGAAGATCAACCTATTCCAGAGAGCGCACAACCCGGTTTCTGTTGACAACTTCCAGAAATCTCTGGCCTGGAAGTCTTTACTAGAAGACACTGCTACCGGTCTGCGCAAATCTTTATGTGAACTGTAGATCCGTAATCAAGGCTTGTTAGAGATGCGCGCCGAACGACGAAATCGTTGTACACGCACCTTTCTGTGCTCGAGCATTGCTGACTTATGAAGAGCTGGGGAGGCTGGGAACACACATTTATTGGGTGGATTAGAGTGCAAATCCTTGTAGACACTTCCCTCTATAGCTAAGTCCTCATCAATATTTTCAAATGTCATTTGGAGAGGATTTAGGGTGGAGAGGGAGGACAGTTATTCTGCAGCGAACTTGTTTGAAGGTGAGTGAAGATATCGAGAACGACTAGCGTGGATTGGTCAGTTCTCAGCATGTAGCTGTAAGCCGAAGAATATAGGCGAGAGAAAACACATTTAGTAATCCGGAGAATTCTGGATTTGTGTGTGTGTATGTGTGTGGAATCCTTTATGTCCTATGCTGCTGTCTTGCTATTAGAATATCATCATTTCATTATATTTGTATGCTGGTTTTTGTCATGCGCATTCTTTGTCTTTCTTAATTGATTTTATCGTTCTGATACATTGTTTTGGTAGTGTCCTACTATCCGAGGCTCTTGCGTCAAGTAACATAAATAAATAACCAAAACAACAATAAGTCTGATGATGAGGAGGATGAGGATAAGGATGATGATGAGGCTTATGATGACGAGAAGGAGGAAGGTAGTTATTATTGTTGTTGTTCCTTTTATACTTTCTGTTGTATATCCTGTAGGTTTGGGTCCTAACTATGGGACTAAGGCATTATAGGAAAGTTGTCACAATAAAGTGACAACTTCCCTATAGCGTAGTATGTGATCTGTTCCAAGTAGTGTGATTTTCTGGCCTGCACAAATAAAATTGCCCGAGATACGGTTGGTGAGCTTTCCCATTCCCTTCTCGTTTCATCATGATGTTCTAATAACCACTGACATATTCTACATCCTGTTTATTTTGATCTCCGTGTTTTTGTACTTGGTTAGCGTTTCTATGACTTCCATGAGGTTGATTTTTTCCCCGGAAGATATTGTAATGTCCTTGTTAACAATATCAGGCACACTAACTTTATCTCTCTGCCGGGGTGCACAGGCTTCTGCGGTGTGGTTAAGCTAAAAAAGATGCTGACCTGATAGTTGTGACCATGTTTAGTTGATGTTCGTATCGTTTCTTAGTATTATATGATCTCTATGCTTTCTAGTGTAGGTACGTTGCTACCTTCTTATGCTTGTGACTATATCCCCTTTTGCTAGCTCCAGGCACCCACAAACAGTGTAGCCGATGGTTTCTTCCTAATATTATTACATGGTTTTACTACTCATCAAACGCAGGTTTGTTTCTTCTTTTTGCTTTTTTCTGTTTAGTGTTTTAATGATTAAGTCAAGTCTGTTAAGAACCTTTATCACAGATGGTACGAAGAGAAGCTTCCTCCAGACTGGAACCTGGGTACAAATCCTTAAAACAGAGAGGAAACCGCTAAATACATTCAAGGAGCAAGTTAGACTGGCTCTAATTAAGCTTGCCACCCAGGAGCAAGAACAATTTTCATATCTATTAAATGTGCATTACAAAGCTTTATTTTACCAAAGGCCTTGATAGAAGACATCTTCCTAAGGTCTAAAACGGTGGTATCGAACCTGGAACTCCATAGTTTCGATGTGATCTTAATTACACAGCCATGCCTGAAAGTGCTTTACGTAATATGGCTTGCAAATCTGTAAGCTCGTACAGTTCTTTATTTTATGGGTATGGACGTACTTGTTGAATATTTATTTGACCGCTGCCTTTTGTAGGTTGAGTCTATATTCTTGAGACTATCTTAATGTTATAAAATATTATTACTACTACTTACTATTATTAGTATTAGTGATTTTCCTTTTTTTCTGACGAGCACATGCTTTACGCTTACGCTTGTTCTACAATTGATTTTTGTTTACTCTAAACCTATTTCACGGTGCATTAACATAACAATCAGATGTGATGAGGCTAATTGCTTCTGTTTTATTTATTTCGCTTTTTATCGATTTTAAGTCGTCACTGCCGATTATTATTCCTATTCAGTGTATGTACTATTTCTTAGAGAGTTCTGTCAAGGAGTTACGTTCGTCTTACTTTCTCTCCAAAACCCTCAACTTTTGTGCTTTGCACTCAATGTAAAAGTTTGAAACGATGCTCCAGTACTACTTTCGTATGTATGCCACCGATTCTTAACATATTCGTATGTGTGTCATCGATTCATAACACTTTAACTTCTATGCAACCATATTTCTATTAATTAATTCATTTTATTATTGGTAGGATACAAATATACAAGATTTCTAATATGATCTGCTATTTTATGTTTTCATATAATCAATCCATCCGATTAAATTCGGCAATTGCTATTTTAGGCCTTACACCATTAACTTTTTCTTTATCACAGGTTTTATTGGAACACCTGGAGTCTTGCATGTGTAGCGGATTTCCTACTTGCAGCCTACGGTATCATGCTATCCATTCTTTTCAGTTATCTAGTACTTTCCTGATTATTCTGGCCGGGCTAAGGAGGCAAACTTTTTGTAACAGTTCTACTGGGCACTCTATTCCAATTTCCTTTATTTTCCCCTTGATGCCTTCTGGACCCAACAATAATTGGCACTATCTTCACTTTCTTCATTTTCCATAACCGGGCTATTTAGTACTTAAAAGGGTTATATTTATCTATCTTTTCGCCTTCCTTTTTGACTATTTGTGGGTCAAAGGGGCATGCAACATCAACTATATAGCATATGTGGTGCACCTTGTCCTCCATCACTAGGTCCGGTTTGTTGTGCTCTAGCACCTAATCTGTTTGGATTGGGAAATCCCAGAGGATTTAGCAGTCTCCGACTCCGCCACTTTCTGTGGTTAGTACTTATACCACGTCTTGCCTCTCTCTAACCCCCACTTTTCGCACAGTTTCCGATGTAGCACTTTCACTACCTGATCGTGTTGCCACAACTTGTAGTGGTTTTGGGCAAGTCTAGGGTATTCGTTCGTGATATGCGTAATGGTTTCATCCACTCTATTGCAGATGCGGTACAGCGAAGACATTTGCTTATTCCTAAGGTTGACCTTCCAGTTCATGGCCAAAACTTGGTCTTGCGCTGCCAGTATAGTGCTTTCGGTCTCTTTCTTTAGTGTTCCTTTCATCAGCCAATCCCACCTATTTTTTCCAGTAACTTCTATTGTAGCTGCATGGAATTGATTGTGTAGTCCTTTCTTGCGTAATTCTTCTTCATATCCTTTTTGCGCTTCTTCCTTTATTTTCCCCTTTTCTCTGCTTTCAATACTCCCTCATTCCTAACTGTCACTAGCAAGGTTTCCTTACTTTGGGCTCGGTATCTCATTATACTCTCGAGTTCGGTACGCACGCAGCCTTCCACACTTATCAGTCCTCTTCCTCCATTTGCTCTTTTCATGCATAGGCGATCAGTGTCCTCACGTGGATGATGGACACCATACACCGTTAGAAGCTGTCTTGGTTTCCTGTCTATTTAGTCCCTCCTATGTCCACTTCAGTATTCTAGTGCCATACCGAACTACTGCGATTCCGCGCGAGTTTATTGCTGAAATTATGTTTCTGGCATTTAACTTTGAAGCCAATATTTTCCTCATTCGCCGCAGGTGCTCACTTTTTTTCTTTTTTTTTCTTTCATGTCATTGTGCTTGATTTCATCTGCCTCAAGTATTCCCCGGTATTTATAGCTGGATTGAGATTGAATTGCCTTCATCATTTCATCACTTGGCAACCGTATGCCTTTTGTTCTGAAAAGCTTTCCTCGTCTCATCACCATCGTAGCACATTTTGAGAGTCCAAATTCCATCTTAATATCACTGGGGAAAATCCGCACAGACTGGACTAGGCTGTCCAGTTCTGTCTCAGTTTTTGTGAATAGCTTCAGGTCGTCCGTGAACAGCAAATGGTTCAGTTTTCCCTTACCTTTTCCCAGACCATAATCCAACTTTGTTTTCTGTAGTATTTCACTCAAGGGGATCATTCCCAGGGCGAAGATCGGTGGGGACACACTGTCCCCTTGGAAGATACTTCTCTTGATTTTCCCCTCTCCTAATACTTGATTCCCTGCTGTCAATTCGGTTCTCCAACATTTTATGTTATTCCATATAAGGCCTCCTATATTTTCTACTACTGCATACATTTCCATTGTTTTTATTATCCGTGAGTGTGATATCATATCGTATGCTTTATGATAGTCTATCCATGCCATGCTCAAGTTTGTGTATATTCTTCTTCTTCTTCTTCTTCTTCTTCTTCTTCTTCTTCTTCTTCTTCTTCTTCTTCTTCTTCTTCTTCTTCTTCTTCTTCTTCTTCTTCTTCTTCTTCTTCTTCTTCTTCTTCTTCTTCAGGTCGAGTAGCAATCCCACTCAAAAGGTTCCTGTTTAAGGATGATGAACAAACCACTCATGTTTCCAGAGGTAAATTATTCAAACCCCAAATAATTCCTCTCGACACATGGCTATGTTGCTTCCTCACTACTTTTGCTCATGAGCAGAGATGCACGATTCATCGGCCAAAAGGGACATGCGCACCTGTTTAACGTCAGACAACTGACAAGTAAATCTGTGGTATTGAGCAAAATATTTATGGTAGCCCATTTTTATACCAAGACAAAGCATGTGCATGGAACACTTTCAATCAGTTAAGATCAAAAACCATGAGAGCCACTGCCCGGTACTGCATCAGGGCATTTATTATTATTATATGTTTGACATTTGCTTTATAGTTGTACAAGTTGACTCACCCAGAGACCTCAAGAGACACGTTAGAAGTTCAAGTTGATGTTATGACTAGGGTGCCATATATTTGGTTTTGCACAAAGTATTGTTCTAGAGAATGTTTAAGAAAACATAAGGAAGTTATAAGTTTGTTTTAAAATTTGAGATTGCATAGTATTTTATGTAGGATGTGGGTAGTTCCCATGAGCACTATTTAAAAAAATTTATACCGTCTTTGGATTTCCTGATATCTGAACTAGGTTGCAATCAGCTCCATTTGCTATCATTTACAATGCACTTCTGACAACAGGTATTTTTCTAGTCTTGAGGTTCCACATTTTGCCAATTTCTATTTCAAGATCTTTATACTTGCTCAGTTTTTGGTAGGTCTTGACAGATACATATATGTCGATTGGGACAGTCATATCGATGAGGAGGCATAATTTGTGTCTGAAATCCTTCAATATAACGTCTGGCCTATTCGCATCTATCTTTCTGTCAGTTTGAACGGTGAAGTTCCAGAGGAGTGAGATGTGATCATTTTCAAGGACTGGAGGTAGTTTGTGCTCCCACCAGTTTTTTTTATCATGGAGCAGGTCCAAGGTTTTGCACATTACCCAGTGGATATATTGTGCTACTGTCTCATGCTTTTTGAGATACTCTAAAGGTACAAGAAGACTGCATGATCGATGGTTTCTTTTTGTTGTTTATATACACATGTTGGGCTACTGTCGTTCTTTAATATGTTGGCCTGGTAGCGCCTTGTAGGCTGCTATGATAAACCCTCCTGTCTCTGATTTTAAGCCAGAAGACACTAACCATTGATGAGTAAGGGTTTTGTCAACATCGGTATTATTAGTTCTCTTTGGGTATTTGCCATTGAGAGATTTTTCTTGCCATTTATCAGTAAGAATATTTAAGGCAGCAGTTTTAGCACAGGTTTTCATATGCTTAACTTTTTCTGTGTTTGTTTCCAGCACGTCTAATTCTGGAATTTGTTGTATTTAGAATGAATTCCAAATTTAGATATTTCTTTGCCTGTTTTGTTACTGAGTATGATGTTTTCTTGTTTACGTGATTTAAAACAAGTTTTAACATCCAAGTATAAACATTTTTCAGGTAGGTTTTAGGCCGACTGTGGCAATCTTTATTGTTAAGTTGTAAAAGTACACAGTTACCCTCATTTCTTGGCAGGTAAAATCGTTCTTTTTCTGCCTTAGGGTGGTGCATTCTATGCATTATCTACAGTTTTCGTATTTTTCTGTCAAGATTACATATTTCAGTAACTGGCCAGTGAAAAATATTGAAACTATAAGCCATGACTGGAATGGCTAAAGTATTGATTACTTCGATCCTGTTTCTTGCATTCAGCTCTGTCTTCAATATTGCCCTTACCCTGCGATAACATTCTTTTCTGATCCTTTCTCACATCATTGAATGTCTGATTCCATCACCTTCAAATACCCTTAAGTATTTGTAGCTCTCCGCTGGTTCTAACTCCTTTATGACATTCAGTTGGTCAAGATTAACGTTGGATGTTTCTATCATTTTTCCTTTGATAAAATTAGCTTTTGCACATTTATCGACACCAAATTGGATTCTGATATCATCACTGAATTGTTTAAAAATTGCTAGTAAGCCCTGTAGTTGATCATTTTTTGCTAAGTGCTTTAAATCATCCATGTAAAAGAGATGATTTATATTTTTATCAAACATTTTACAGCCATATTGTACATCATCGAGCAATTTCGAGAGAGGTATTAAAGAGTCAACCTGGAAAATGTCACATGAAATTCTTACATTTCCAGCATTGAGAGACTCATTGTCATTGTTCAAAATGAAAGGATTATTATTATTATTATTATTATTATTATTATTATTATTATTATTATTATTATTATTATTATTATTATTATTATTATTATTATTATTATTTTATGTTTGACTTTTGTTTTGCATTTGTACAAGCTGGATCCAAGTCTCACCCAGAGACCTCAAGAGACAACAAATTAGAAGTTCATGTAGGTGTTATGCCTAGGGTACCATATATTTGGATTTGTACAGTTTTGTTCAAGTGAATGTTTAAGAAACCATTAGAAAAGTATGTATTTGCTTTAAAATTTGAGATCACATAGACAGTATTTTACGTAGGATATGGGCAGTTCCCATGAGCACTATCTTTTGAACTTCAGCCATTTTGGGGTTTCCTGGTATCAGAGCCAGGTAGTAATCAGCCCGTTTCGCTGTCATTTCCAGGGCACCTATGAAAATAGGTATTGTTTTCGTCTTCAGATTCCACATTTTGCCAATTTCTATTTCAAGATCTTTATATTTGCTCAGTTTTTGGTAGGTCTTGACAGATACGTTTATATCGATTGGGACAGTTATATCAATGAGGAGGCATGATTTTTGTCTGAAGTCTTTCAGTATGATGTCTGGCCTATTTGCGTCTATCTTTCTGTCAGTTTGAATGGTGAAGTTCCAGAGGAGTGCAATCTGATCATTTTCAAGTACTGGGGGTAGTTTGTGTTCCCACCAGTTTTTATCATGGGGCAAGTCCAGGTTTTTGCATATTACCCAGTGAATATATTGTGCAGCTCTATCATGCCTGTTGAGATACTCTGTAGGCGCAAGCAGACTGCACATGGAGACAACATGATCGATGGTCTCATTTTGTTGTTGGCATATACGACATAATGGGGAGCTGCCGTTTTATTTGTACAAGTTGGCTCCAAGTCTCACCCAGAGACCTCAAGAGACAAGTTAGAAGTTCATGTTGGTGTTATGCCTAGAGTGTCACATATGTGGTTCTGCACAGAGTATTGTTCTACAGAATGTTTAAGAAACCATAAGAAAATTTATGAGTTTGTTTTAAAATTTGAGATTACATAGACAGCATTTTACATAGGATATGGGTAATTCCCATGAGCACTATCTTTTGAATTTCTGGCATTTTGGGGTTTCCTGGTATCTGAGCTAGGGAGCAATCAGCCCCATTATTACTATTATTATTATTATTATTAATATTATTATTATTATTATTATTATTATTATTATTATTATCATTGTCGTTGTTGTTGTTGTTGTTATTGCTGTTGTTGTTGTTGTTATTGCTGTTGTTATTATTTAGGCTAGCTGGTAGAATCGTTAGCATGTCCGGCAAAATGCTTAGCAGCATTTCGTCTTTCTTTATGTTCTGGATTCAAATTCCGCCGAGGTCGAATTTACCATTCATTCTATGGGGGTCGGTAAAGTAAGTACCACTCAAGTCCTGGGGTCCATGTAATCGACTTATCTCCTCCTCCGAATTTGCTGGCCTTGCGCCAAAATTTCTTGGGCGGTGAGGTTCCTTGATTATCCCTAGAGTCATCTTGTATTAGTAGGACTACTTCACTATCATTCCCCACTTCTTTTACTTTTGTATACTATGTATATTTTCTTCCTCTTTCATTGTTTACCGTGTATACTTACTTTTTTGTGATTTATTTATTTTATCATTTCATTATTTGCGCCCCCACCCACAATCTTGTGGCTGTCTTTGTATTGCCCCGGTGGTAAATAAATGAAGGTAATCATCATCACCATTATTATTATTATTATTATTATTATTATTATTATTATTATTATTATTATTGTTGTTGTTATTATTATTATTATTATTATTATTATTATTATTATTATTATTATTATTATTACTATTATCATTATTATTTAGTAGAAAGAATTATGAAATTAGCTATAGTAAAAAGAATTATTTAATAATTAATGTTCTGATTTGATGGACGTTTGTAACTGTTTGAGCAGTTGTTTCCTAATTTCTGACATCACGCTTTTTTTTTGCTTTTTCTATTCTTCCTCTTGACTTTCTTTTTTTAATTTTTTTTTTTTCTGATAAAGAGATCCTTTCTCAGTTTTTTCCTTTTTTATTCATTAAATTTCTTTTGAAATTCTCCAGTTTGATTAACTACTCTTTCTTCTAATTGTTGCTTCCAATTTTGTCTGTACCGTAGTAATAACAGAATAGACTATAGATTATATAGGTTGTTTTCAGGTATTACTTTATTGGTTAGTTTTATTATTTTTTTAGTGTCATTTTGGCTACAGACACTCTTTTTTTTTCAATACTTTTTAAATATATCATAACTCCTTTAACTTTTACTTTCATATAAATTAGTTCTCTTTAAGTCGAAAATCTTTTTTTTTTTATTTTACTGGGGTTTGTTCTTCATTTAGCACGAGCATATGGCTAAGTTCCGTTGAATTGCTTTAATTTTGCTGTTGTTAAATTTTAATTGCGTTTCTTTTAATTGGTGTGAGCTCATCATATAGTTAAAAGTTTATACAGTTTAGGATTTCTTGTTTAAAAGCACATATATTTATTCAGTGTTTGTTTCCAGCAATATCTTTTCTGATATTAAACCAGTTGAAGTAATTGTGATGATCATTATTCTACTTGTCCAGCTTGTTTCTAAATCTTAAACTGAGTTGGTTGATTTAGCTGGCACAAACGATTAGTGTCGGTATATCAATTTCTTGAATATCTGTGGTTATTTTCCTCATAGTTTCTTCCATAAATTTGAGTGTTCTATTTTTTTGAGTGTTTATTGCGAAGCTATTATGGTGAATTTTTTGATGATCTCAACAGTGTTTTAGAACGAAGAGCAAAGAACAAGAAAAAAAAAACATCAATATATATGTAGTGGCTTAAACATTAATCATAAACCAAATATTCCTATGTCTCTCACTTTCTACAGGCATTTATTCTCAAGTTTTTTTTTTATTAATTATAACAAAGCCAACTAAGTTCACTGACAATGCCTTACCAATGACATCAAAGATGAACAGAATTTCAGATCTAAAGAAACTTGACATAAACTTAAACAATTAAATATCTTTAGCAATCATAGAAAACAAATTTTATCATATTTTTTCAAGTATATTTAATGTGAAGTCTTTGACAGAGTCATAAAGAAGTTTGACACAAAGTTTATGAAAAGTTTCTTTACATTGCACTGAATACAGCTTTACCTAAAAGCAAATTCAAATATAACTTAATATTCCAACCGACAGCTATGGATGACTGAAAGTCATATTTCACCTTGCTCAGAAGTTAACAATTTAACACACAACTTTCAAATGCTATAATATTGTATTAAACAAAATATAAATCCACAGAAACATTTTCTCTGCCGAGAAACTACATATAACTAAAGCCTATGAAACAAATTGAAACATTATGACCATGACTCATAGTAGAAAGAAACTCCAATACAAATCTTCCTAATTAATTCCTTGTAAATGTAAAAGAACTGTCATAGAATAACCAGGGTTCTGCCTATTTACCGCCACAGGCAAAACCGCCACTCAGAGGATCTCTTAATCTTGTAAGACTTTTGCGTATCATTTTAATAGAAATTGTGTGAATATCATTAACATACAACATGCTGTTAATAGTTTGAAGCAGAAAACCTTTGGAGATATATTGTTATTTCTTTGCTTCACATTCGTATTTAGACTCATTGCTCATATTTTCAACAGATCCAATAAGTCAGATTTTTCTGCATCTAGATGTGGAGAATACTCCTTTTTTGGATTGTGGACCCAATGAGTAGTCGACTTGCTTCTTCAAAGTTCAATGGCAAAAGTAACAAAAGTAATTACTATAAAGTATGCAATGAAATATTCAACGTATCTATTTCACAAACAAAAAAGTAACCGTTTCCTGAAAATATAGGCCTTTAAAAAAAATTCTATTCGAGCTGTCGATCATTAACACCGCATCCCACTAAGCTTTTATATTTTAGAAGCGGATAATAATTGATAAACTGATAACAAATTTTAATTGATTTTCTTTTGATAATCAGTAATATATGTTTCTTCTTGAACAGTTATTCTATAAGACCAGCCTTAAAAATATAAAATAAATTTTAGAATTGTCACCATTTATCAGTTATTTTTGGAAATATTATCCGTTTCCTTAAAGTACATTTCAAAGTACATCTATAGACCATTATTATGGCAATATAGAGATAACTGAGATTTTTTATATAATCGAGTTTTCAGTTTTCCATACCTTCAATTTTAGGTAACATTAATTCAAATTCTCCTAAAAGCGGTTGCTATAACCTGTGGGAATTCTATAACTAATTAACGGGACTGAAAATGAACATAAGCAGATGATTGCTGACAAATGGTATCACATTATTTATTTTAGCATAAATAGTGCTGTTTTAATTTCATTAAAATGTTCATAGCAGAAGCATTTATTTATCCACAGCTTATTTGGAACAACAGGAACATGAAGTAATTGGCCATTACGTTGATCGAGTTGAAAATGTAATTTCTAAACTATCTATATACTGCAAGCTTTGGGTCTACAATTTCACTCATGGTATTTACAACAGAATATTTCATATATTTTATTATCATATATATAAAATCGTAAACAGAAATATTTACCTATCGTAAAACCTCTCATTGATCATAAGAACAGCAATCACTTCTAAATTAAAGGCGGTTTATAATGTGGCAACTAATAAATTAACATTACATATAATCATTGTTAATAAGCATTAAAATTATTCTCCGTACGGAAAAGGTAGAAGGTAAAGAAAATACGCTATAAAAAATAAGAAAAAATTTATCAAATAAATAAACAAGAAGATCAGATTAATCAAAGGTATTTCGTGAAGATTGACTTAAGAGGACAAAGCAGAAGAGTTGAATGTTTATAAACAACTTTAACGTGTCCTATCGGATATGATCACTGTTTTTCTTTCTTTTTGTCTTTTAGCTCAGAATTTCCTCTTTAGTCCAATCTACAGAAATTCATTATCGCTTGTTATTCCAGGATTATATGACTGTCATGTCTTAAAACATGAATTAAGATATGAATGCTTTATTTGCAGTTCTGTGTAAGTATTAACTTTGTGATCAGAACAGGGGAAGTAGAGCTGAGTCCACTTGCGATTCTACTAATCTGTCTCAAAGGACACCAAATTTATTCCAATGACCTTGCTGTTGTTATGTTATCCAATTCAAGAACCTAGATTCGGTAATGTTGATATCGTTATATTAATAGGGAGATGGAGCCTATGGATCTAGATTTATTTTATTGCTGCAACAAAGTGACCCAAGTTCTTACTTTCTGAACATAGGAAGAGCTAATACTAGCGCTAAATGCTATCATCGCTATGAACGTTGTACTCAGCTGCTCCAAAGCTATCTATTTTATTGAAGAACTTTTCTTTTAACTGGCTCTTCCCTCATGGCTTTTATGCCACATTTTCCCTTCCAGTTGTTTATTGCTTTAGCAATCGCTGCTTTTAGTATACAGTAAACGCAGATTGTAAAGTTTTACAATAGCCTGTTTTAGTAATTATTTAATAAACTGTAGGTGTTATTATTTTAAGTAATTCAAATATTATAATGTTGTGAAGAGTTTTATCACAGCTTTGTAGGCACACATTCTTCTACAATTAAACTGATAAAGAAAAGCGGAGAACGATTTATAGAAGATTGAAGAATAGCATCCAATACGTTACGAGGGAAATTTTGAAGATTCTATCAGTCACTGCTCATATAAAAGATTATTTATTATGGAAGATCAAAAGGCTTTATAACGATACATGGAACTAAGGTGGTGCATAAGATGGACTGAAAAATAGTAACTTCTGAAATTAGTACAACACTACATTTGTTGTTACTGTATATTTGTCCCAGGTCAACCATGGTCAACCAGACCTACGATCAAAGGCATTTTGACTGAGACTTGGGTAACAGACTTAATTCGTCCTCTGATTCAGCACTATTTCTTAGATTTTAGCAGATTCAACTCTTTTGCAAGTATTCTCTAGTTTGAGAATAGCTCAATTACTTGTAAAGCTTTTTGCTATAACTTATGACTTGACTTCTTCTTCTTTTCGTGAACACCATCACTCTTGAAGACCCCGAAAATGCTTCTTTTTTTTTTTTTCAAATATAGTGCACTTAAGATTTTCTTACCTAGTGTGTCCTTCATTTTTTAAATCGATAGGATGTGATTTAAAGAACATTTGGATGTTAATTCCAGCATAACACAGAAGAACTCTCCTTAGCTTGAAATGACACGCACATTTATTGTAGAAATACATAGTAAATCAAATTGACGTCAGAAAGATATAGTAATCCGTGGATTTTGAGCCAACGGGGGAGCTTCCACGTGATGCTCTATCTGCTAGACGAAACCTCCCCTCAAATCACACTCCACTAGCTTAAATAAGGACAGCTTGGATTATGTAGTTCCAAATATACTATGCCTCAAAAGGAAAAAGATTGTATGAAACGCTATTGATCATAAGTGTGCCCAGCTAGGGCTGACATGCGGCTAAACATCAACAAACTGCGAATTTTGTTGAATGTAGAAGGACAAAAGTAAATATTCTTAGGCTTGTTGTCCAATATATATATATATATATATATATATATATATATATATATATATATATATATATATATATATATATATATATATATATATATATATATATATATATATATATATATGTGTGTGTGGGAAAATAAGCCTAAGAATATTTACTTTTGTCCTTATATATATATATATATATACACACATGCGTAATAGATATATATTGTTATATATATGCGCGTATACATATATACATGCATGCAGGCATGCGTGCATACATACATACATACATACATACATACATACATACATGCATACATACATACATGTATATCTATCTGTGTATATTCTTTATCATTTACGCATGCAGTATGGTTGTATCATTGAAGATGGAATCTATTATTACTTGTTTTATTGACAATTCTCTGGAATTTATATAAAGCCTTTGATTAAAGAGACTTTATTTCGTATACTTTCGGAAAAATTATGTCTTAAATTCAATAGATTCCTTAAATAATAAGTAGCGCTTTAGGCGAATCCAGATTTCATCTAAAGAAACACTATGCGACAGTTCTTTGTAATAAAATCACATTCAGCCATTGTTTCTAGGTATTTCTATAAATCTAGTTCAGGTTAGATAAAATCATACTTTCTGAAATTTTAACGTCTAAATTTTTTGCTACTTTGCAATCATGCGATTATGCAAGTGAGATCATTAAATGCAATCAATAACAGATTACCGCCGTGAGGATCGACGACAGTTCTTGATTTCACATTCTCATTACATTACATATAAACATTGTTCGTTAATAAAATTCATGTCACTTTAGTTTACTCTTTCAGTAGAAGTATTTTGTTTCATTAACAAAAGTTACAGCTTTTAATCAGGTACCGGCAGCTGTTAAAGATGGTAATCAATGGGGACACATATCAAACGCTGGTGTGGCTTATTAACTTTCCAATTTTCTTCTGCCCTAGCGAAACACTTCATTCATTGTGATGCACATTGCAGTAATTAGCAATTGACATATTTCTACCTCCTTACATAACACTTTCACAGGGAAATAAAACAAAGAATACCTTCTAATTTTCACAGCAACCCATGCATTTACTTTGTCACACAAAACCTAAGTGCAAGTATTTACAATGGAAATTTGAAAAGCTGTTGTTTTCAGCCAAGCCAGCCAGGCTGAACAGACTTACAATCAAATTGATTTTATTTGCAAAAGCGATAAATCTTAAACTACAAAAACTGTTGTGTTTATATGCGAAGTATGTCATGCATATATGTAAAACTACTTTTAATCTATCATAACAAGTTTTTCAATCTGCTAAGTCCAAGTAAAATATATATTTATTTATACTCACGGTTTCGGCGATAACTCACAGTATTATTGGTGAATTCATTAATGGTTGCTTGGAGCTGTATTCCACCTGGTAAATAATTTAGTTTTGTATAGCGATAGATCTTATGTGAGGTACATTATCAGTATATATATATATATGTTTAATAATTACAAAACCAACCAGGTAGTTTTAAATTGAATAAGTAATATTATACAATGATATTTAGTAAGTATCATCAATGTCTAAAGCATCGTAATTTATGTCAATTTCTATGTCTGCTTTTGTCATGTATATATATAAAGGCAAGATGTTTGAGAGGTGAATATATTTATTTAACCACTTGTCATCCTCAGGCTTACATCTGTTTCGCTGCCTTCTTCATGTAAATAAAAATTTAAGTGCATAATGAATTATGTTTACACGTCTGCGCTACTATGCGTGCTACGCATTATACAATACAATTGTATATTCCCAAATTAATGCAGATAAAGAAAGTTAGCCATCTGATCATCTGAACAACATGGTTACACCGCTGATTCAACTCTAAGTATACATACAAAATAGTTTCTTTATATATAGAATGTATGGAAAACCATAAGTATATATAAATATATATATTTGTATGTATATATATATATATATATATATATATATATATATATATATGCATGAAGATAGAGAGAAAGAAAGAGAAGGAAAAAACATTTTATTACTCAGAGTTTCAACATGCCCCTGAACGTGGGTGGCTGAGTTTAGTAAGTCCTCTCTGATGGTTGTTCATGAACAGCAACATGAACTCGGAGAAACAGAAAGTAGAACTCTATATGTTAAATATTTTACTCTGCCAAAGATACTGAGTTGTCTTCTACTTTGTTCATAGTATAACTGTGTACGTAATAATACTTGCTAACATGATTCTACTCACATTTTTTCTTTCTCACTTCCTCTCTCTCTCTCTCTCTCTCTCTCTCTCTCTCTCTCTCTCTCTCTCTCTCTCTCTCTCTCTCTCTCTCTCTCTCTCTCTTTCTCTCTCTCTCTCTGTGCCTATGTATATCTATCAATCTATCTATTTATATATATATATATATATATATATATATATATATATATATATATATATATGTGTGTGTGTGTATGTATGTATTTATGTACGTAAGTATGCATGTATGTATGTGTGTATGTATGTATGCATGTATATATATATATACACACACACACACACATCGTCGTCGGTTGCAGCTGCGTTCCGAGCATTGGGTTCGTCAGTTTCCATCCATTCTTCTCGGCTGATGTTTGTGCCAAAAGTGACTTTGGAGTCATAGTCAGTGGTGAAAGAGTCGTGAACAGAACTCGCATGGGCTGGTCGGTGCAGGTCGAGGATGTTGAAGACGCTCCTTTCTTCTCCTGCGTTTTGCCTCCTCATTCTGTTGTCTGTTCTGTTCCAAGGAGCTGGCTCAATTGCGGATAGCAGTTCTCCAGGCTGTCCTTTCCATGCCAATCTATTCCCATGAGGATGGCTGGATGTGAGCTTGAGCCAAGGTCCGTTTAAACTGGTCTTGAAAACGAAATTTCGGATCTCCTCTAGGTCTTGTTCCGATTGCAAGTTCTCCGTAGAGCATGATCCTTGGGAGACTAGAGGGCTCCGTTCGCTGGACGTGACCTGCCCAGCGGAGACGATGGCGAAGAATGGTGGCTTCGACACTTAGTAGTGAGGCGTGGCGAAGAACCTCGTTGTTGGTAACGTGATCTTCCCATTGTATGTTGAGGATCTGTTGTAGCTTCGATTGCTGGAAGCATTCAAGACGCTTGAAGTCATGGTGGTACAACGTCCAAGTCTCACAAGCGTAGAGTTGACAAGACAATGGCACGGAAGACCATGATCTTTATCCGGATGGTCAGCGCGTAATTGAAGAATACACGTTGGCTGAGTCTGCCGAAGTGGGGGGGGGGTGTCTTCGAAAGGATACTTCCAAGGTATGTGAAGTGTTCAAATTCTTCTAGGGATTGGCCGTTGATGCTTATGTTTGTGAGAGGATTGTTCTGGCCTGGTGCAAGTTGGATCAGTGTCTTGGTCTTTAATGTGTTTACCTGCATCCCGAAGCGTTCATAAGCCGCGTTGTAAAGATTGGCCGTCCTTTGTAGACCATGACCAGACGTTCTGAGCTTCTCGAATTCCTCGCTGGCATTCCGCTGATACTTGCTGGTGTTTTCGTTTGTTCTCCGCAGTGGCATGGTTCTCGAGGTGTTTGGCTTCGATTAGACGGGAGATGGTTTCATTATTCTCGTCAAACCAGTCTTGGTCCTTCTTCCAGGCAAAGCCGATCGTCTCTTCGACAGCAGCGGTCATGGCTTCACGAAGGC